>NC_143047.1:5802500-6085000 GCF_057628025.1 Oncorhynchus mykiss | reverse complement strand
TCAGAGCAAAGTTAATTTACCAAAATTACGAACAGGAAGACGACTTTCTCGAAGCGGATCCTTTGTTCGCACCACCACCCAGGGCTTTGGATCTGATTCCAGAGGCCGACCCAAAACAACGTCGCTACAGAAGAGGTAGACGGAGCGGCCTCCTGGTCAGACTTCGTAGGCGTGCACACCACCCACCGCTTCCAAGTATATTACTTGCCAATGTCCAGTCTCTAGATAACAAGGTAGACGAAATTAGGGCAACATTCTCTGTTTCACAGAAGGGATATGTTGTCGGAGTTGGTACAGCCACCGGGAATCTTTATGTGATGTGCCAACAGAAATAAACATCTCTCTGGAAAGAAGAAGGGCGGGGGTGTATGCTTCACGATTAACAACTCATTGTGTAATTGTAAACAATATACAGGAACTCAAGTTCTTTTTTTCACCTGACCTAGAATTCTTCAAAATCAAATGTCGAACATATTATCATCCAAGAGAATTCTCGTTGGTTATTGTCACAGCTGTGTATATCCCCTCTCAAGCCGGTACAACGAGGGCCCTCAAGGAACTTTACTGGACTCTATGCAAACCATAGAGGATGCATTTATTGTAGCAGGGGATTTTATTAACAAATCAAATTTGAGAACAAGGCTACCGAAATTCTATCAGCATATTAATTGTAGCACTGGTGCAGGCAATACACCAGATCACTGCTACTCTAACTTCCGCGATGCCCTCCCTTTGGCAAATCTGACCACAACTCCATTTTGGTCCTATTGTCCTATAGGTAGAAACTCAAACAGGATGTACCCATGACGAGAACTATTCAACGCTCGTCTGACCAATCGGAATCCACGCTTCAAAATTATTTTCACTGGGAAATGTTCCGGGCAGCCTCAGAGAATAATATCGATTTACGTTGATTTCGTGAGTGAGTTTATAAGGAAGTGCATTGGAGATGTTGTACACACTGTAACTATAAAAAAATACCCTAACCAGAAACTGTGGATCGATGGCAGCATTCGCGCAAAACTGAAAGCGCGAACCACCGCATTTAACCATGGAAAGGTGACTAGGAATATGGACGAATACAAACAGTGTAGTTATTCCCTCCGAAAGGCATTCAAACAAGCAAAATGTCAGTACAGGGACAAAGTGGAGTCACAATTCAACGGCTCAGAGATGAGACATATGTGGCAGGGTCTACAGACAATCATGGAATACAAAAAGAAAACCAGCCACATCACGGAAACCAACATCTTGCTTCCAAACAAACTAAACACCTTTTTTTGCCCGCTTTGAGGATAATACAGTGCCATCGACGCGGGCCACTACCAAGGACTGCGGGCCCTCCCTCCCCTTCTCCGTGGCCGAAGTGAGTAAGACATTTAAACGTGTTAACTCTCGCAAGGCTGCCGGCCCAGACGGCATCCTAGCCTCATCCTCAGAGCAAGCACAGATCAGCTGGCTGGTGTGTTATTTGACATGTTCAATCTCTCCCTATCCAAGTCTGCTGTTCCCACATGCTTCAAGATGGCCACCATTGTTCCTGTACCCAAGAAAGCAAAGGTAAATGAACTAAATGGCTATCGCCCCGTAGCACTCACTTCTGTCATCATGAAGTGCCTTGAGAGACTAGTCCAGGATCATATCACCTCCACCTTACCTGCCACCCTACACCCACTTCAATTTGCATACTGCCCCAATAGGTCCACAGATGATGCAATCGCCATCGCACTGCACACTGCCCTATCCCATCTGGACAAGAGGAATAGCTATGTAAGAATGCTGTTCATTGACTACAGGTCAGCATTCAACACCATAGTACCCTCCAAGCTCATCATTAAGCTTGAGGCCCTGGGTCTGAACTCTGCCCTTTGCAAATGGGTCCTGGACTTTCTGACGGGCCGCCTCCAGGTGCTGAAGTTAGGAAACAACTCCACTTCACTGATCCTCAACACTGGGGATCCACAAGGTTGCGTGCTCAGCCACCTCCTGTACTGCTTGGTCACCCACTACTGCATGGCCATGCAGGCCTCCAACTCATCAAGTTTGCAGACAACACAACAGTAGTAGGCTTGATTACCAACAACGACGAGACAGCCTACAAGGAGGAGGTGTGGGCACTCGGAGTGTGGTGTCAGGAAAACAACCTCTCAGTCAATGTCAACAAAACTAAGGAAATTATCAGGAAACAGCAGAGGGAGCACCCCCCTATCCACATCGATGGGATAGCAGTGGAGAAGGTGGAACATTTTAAGTTCCTTGGCGTACACATCAAGGACAAACTGAAATGGTCCATGAACGCAACAGCGCCTCCACAAACTCAGGAGGCTGAAGAAATTTGGCTTGTCACCTAAAACCCTCACAAACCTTTACAGATGCACAATTGAGAGCATCCTGTCGGGATGTAAAACCGCCAGATTTATCGGCCACAGATTTATCAACTGCACTGCCCACAACCGCAAGGCTCTCCAGAGGGTGGTGTGGTCTGCCCAAAGCATTACCGGGGGCAAACCAGCTGCCCTCTAGGACACCTACATCACCCGATGTCACAGGGAGGCCAAAAAGATAATCAAGGACATCAACCACACAAGCCATGACCTGTTCACCCCACTACCATCTAGAAGCCAAGGTCAGTATAGGTGCATCAAAGCTGGGACCGAGAGACTAAAAAACAGCTTATATCTCAAGGCCATCAGACTCAAGAGAATCTCTCCAGTGGCTTCTCCTATTATATATAAACACATACATCCCCCCTCTCTGTCTCACACAACCAATTTTCTGCTATCATGTCATATTTTCTACATTTATCTGGTCTCACCAGGTGGTCCTCTAACAGCCCCTAGCCCCCCTCTCCTCATCCCTGCCACCATCCCTCCATTCTCCACACCGCATCCATCCCTACCACCTTGACTGTCTCCCTTTCCCTCCCTCCCATCTCCACCATCTTGCTGGCTTAGAAATGTGAGGATTTAAGACTGGATGCCAGAGCCCTGGCTGGGCCCAGGGACAACACACACACACACACACACACACACACACACACACACACACACACACATAAAATACAATTGACACTGTACAGTAAGTGTGTGTGCATGTCCGTGTGCCTGTGCCCACACCTGTGTGGAACATCAACGGACATCCACACCTCTGTGTATGTTCTAACCCCACAGCTTGTGTCACTGATGAAGTGATGCGTCATTATACAACAAGATTTGTCCAGGGGGGCAAGAATAAATGTCTATGGGTGAAGTGAAAGTAGGTAAGGTTTAAGGTTTGGAAAAGGGTTCAAACGGAAATGTAACCCGCAATCCTCGGAGTCGTAGCTCGCGGTTTAAGCCCTTCCTCTATCCCAATCCGTCTAATACCGCAGTGGATCTGGTGTGACCTGGCTGCAGTATAGTACCACTATATTCATAGAGCAGAGTTGGAAGTTCTTCTATGGAGTGAGATTAGATTATTGTAAATGTATAGAACAGTTATGTTGTATAATTTGCAATGATTATGAGTCTAATCTCACTCGATATTCTTAGTCTAAATGCCAGGGATGACATCATTATCTCAGAAGGGTGCTGGTGATGATGTTAGGTGGTGAACTCTGTCTCTGCAACATCTCATCTCCTCCGGTCTCTAAATGTCAAGTCTCTGGTGCTCAGACTGTCTTCAGCTGTTACACACACACACACCCTCAATCTAGGATCACACACACACACACACACACAAACACACACACACACACACACACACACACACACAAAACATGCTAATGCTGCTACAGAGGCCAGAGAGGGAACCTAGATCCTAGATCTTCTGCAAAGATTCTGTCAGACCTGGGCCCTGACAGTAAATCTCAGTAAGACAAAAATAATGGTGTTCCAAAAAAGGTCCAGTTGACAGGACCACATATACAAATTCCATCTAGACACCGTTGCCCTAGAGCACACAAAAAACTATACATACTCTCGGCCTAAACATCAGCGCCACAGGTAATTTCCACAAAGCTGTGAACGAGCCGAGTGACAAGGCAAGAAGGTCCTTCTATGCCATGAAAAGGAACATACAATTCGACATAGCAATTAGGATCTGGCAAAAAATAGGTGAATGAGTTAGAAACCATTGCCCTTTATGGTTGTGAGGTCTGGGGTCTGCTCACCAACCAATAATTCACAAAATGGGACAAACACCAAACTGAGACTCTACATGCAGAATTCTGCACAAAATATCCTGTGTACAACGTAAAACAACAAATAATGCATGCAGAGCAGAATTAGGCTGATACCCGCTAATTATCAAAATCCAGAAAAGAGCCGTTAAATTCCACAATTCCACAAAAGGAAGCGATTCCCAAATCTTCCATAACAAAGCCATCAGCTACCGAGAGATGACACTGGAGAAGAGTCCCCTAAGCAAGCTGGTCCTGGGGCTCTGTTCACAAACACAAACAGACCCCACAGAGCACCAGGACAGCAAAACAATTAAACCCAACCAAATTATGAGAAAACAAAAAGATAATTACTTGACACATGTACATTAATTTACAAAAAAAACAGAGCAAACCAGAATGCTATTTGGCCCTTAATAGAGAGTACACAGCGGCAGAATACCTGATCACTGTGACTGACCCAAACGTAAGGAAAGCTTTGTCTATGTACAGACTCACTGAGCATAGCCTTGCTATTGAGAAAGGCCACCGTGGGCAGACCTTTCTCTCAAGAGAATACAGGCTGTGTGCACACTGCCCACAAAATGAGGTGTAAACTGAGCTGTACTTCCTAACCTCCTGCCAAATGTATGACCATACTAGAGACACATATTTCCCTCAGATCCCACAGATCCACAAAGAATTTTGAAAACAAACACAATTTCGACAAACTCCCATATCTACTGGGTGAAATACCAGTGTCCCATCACAGCAGCAATATTTGTGACCTGTTGCCACAAGGGCAACCAGTGAAGGACAAACACCATTGTAAATACAACCCATATTTATGTTTATTTATTTTCCTTTGAACTATTTACACATAATATGACATTTGGAATGTCTTAATTGTCTTGGAACTTTTGTGAATGTAATGTTTACCGTTCATTTGTATTGTTTATTTAACGTTTGTTTATTATCTACTTCACTTGCTTTGGCAAATGTTAACATATGTTTCCCTAGCCAATAAAGCCCTTGAATTGAATTGAGATGAGAGACAAACAAAGAGGAAGGAGGGATGGAGAGAAGACAGTTAATCCCAACATGAGAGACAGTAGACGGGGAATAGGTTTGTCTTTCATTTTTGATGAAGGGAATGAAAGAAAATAAGTACATGTGATGTAATGTTAGAGACCAGGGGAGTATGAAAGTAGGGTTAGAAATACATGCACACACATACACACGCACAAACACACATACAAACGAACTGAAAAGATGAATGAACAGATGCGTATTGTGGTGTACCTGCTGCAACGGCCTTTTAAACAAAGAAACACATCAGGATTCAGGAGTACACTTGCGTTTTGAAAATGCCAAAGTATGAATGAGTTTTGAGGTGAGACAACAGAGGAAGGGAATATGTTTTAAACATGTTGTTGTCTCTGAGTGCGTGTGTGTGGTGTGTTGTCTGGTGGATCTGCATTGTGCAGGGGGAAAGACAGACGGCCAATAACTCACGTTGGGAAGACATGTCATTTTCTCCCCTCCCTTTCCAAAGCCAATCACTGTTCCTATGACAACAAGCCCCTCAGATGTTGAGAATGGGAATGAGCAAGAGAGAGAGTGAGTGAGTGAGTGAGTAGAGGGAGCGAGAGAGAGAGAGAGAGAGATAGTGAGTTAGTGAGTGAGTGAGTGAGTGAGTGAGTGAGTGAGTGAGTGAGTGAGTGAGTGAGTGAGTGAGCGAGAGCGAGAGAGAGCGAGAGATGGAAAAGAAAGATTTGAACAAATTTGAAATATAAAGCCTGATAGGATGAGGGAAAAAACAGAGACAAAAAAGGGAGATGCTCCATGTGTCATTCAACTCAAACTAACTTCAGACACACACACACACCCTAATACCATATGGCGGCGCACAATTGGTCCAGCATCATCCGGGTTAGGGGAGGGTTTGGCCGGGGTAGGACGTCATTGTAAAATTAGAATTTGTTCTAAACTGATTTGCTTAGTTAAACAAAGGTTCAATTAAAAAAATGAAAAATCTGAGTTAATGACCCATTTAACCAATTAAACCAAGGCCATGGAAATGAAGAGTGAGAGGGTTAAAGTGTTGAGTAGGCCTGATGGGTAGACTAATGCTCCCCTCTTTTCTCCCGTTCTTTTCATCCCACTCGTTCTCTCATTAGGCTGAAAAAAACAACATCAGCAGAAAGGAGAGGCAGCAGCTCTGAAATGGCCCGTTTGGCTGACTCCGCTGCCGCGCTGACTGCACACACATACGGTACACACACACACCATATGAGAGGGCAAGAGTGTGTTTGTAAGTTAACATATTATTACATACAACGGTGACTAACCCCATTCCGTACAAATTTGCGCAACCGCAGCATTCAGACGAGGCTGCAATGAAAACGAATGGGGCTGTAGCGAAATGAGCTAAGTTTTGTCACTATGTAACGTAACGCATTTGCAACACATTTTGTGCCGTACAGCCTCTTTCCAGCAGGGGTAGCCCTTCTCTCGCATATTAAAAACAACAAAGGGACAAGGTAAGGGGTGAGGGGGATACCTGGTCGATTGTACAACTGAATGCATTCATTTTTTTTTTTGCGCCATCAATGCAAGCCGCCGTGACCCTCAAAAGCCGCGGCAGCCGCTGTTTACTTCGGAAGATAACTTTAGCGCCGCTATAAAAAACCTGACACAAACATTCAAATAGGTATGTAATGACACATCATATAAACTCTTTATAGTGTTTTATTTACATTTTAGAGGTGATAAATTGGACAGATCGGGTGAAAAAAAGTTGTTTCCCCACATGACAGATCTCCCCGTTTCACTATCACGCAATAGGTTTCGCTTCCCCACCCGCCATTTTTAAAAAGACCTGACAGCGCTCATTGCCTTCTTCAATCATTCAGGGACGGGCATCATGAAGGTCTCGTCATTCATTTTGCTGGAAAGGGGAGAAATCGTGCTTTACAATGGTATTGATATTACAGTTGATCTGGATGATTACGTTTTTTTGGGCGCTAAAATGAGGTCAATTGTATGGACCAGAGCGATGTGCAAAAGTTAGTTAGTTACCGTTACCGTGGATAAATGGCAGCATTCGCGCAAAACTGGAAGCGGCAACCAATGCATTTAACCAAGGCAAGGTGACTGGGAATATGGTCGAATACAAACAGTGCAGTTATTCCCGCTGTAAGGCAATCAAACAGGCAAAACATCAGTATAGAGACAAAGTGGAGTCACAGTTCAACGGCTCAGACAGGAGACATATGTGGCAGGGTTTACAGATGATCACGGATTACAAAGGGAAAACCAGCCATGTCGTGGACACCGACGTCTTGCTCCCAGACAAGCTAAACACCTTCTTCGCCCACTTTGAGGATAACAGAGTGCCACCAACACGGCCCGCTCCATAGGACTGTGGGCTCTCGTTCTCAGTGGCCGCACGCTTCCAACTCAGTCACCAAGTTTGCAGACGACACAACAGTAATAGGCCTGATTACCAACAATGGCTAAACAGCCTAGAGGGAGGAGGTGAGGGCCCTGGCAGAGTGGTGCCAGGAAAATAACCTCTCCCTCAACAAAACAAAGAAGCTGATTGTGGACTTCAGGAAACAGTATGCCCGTATCCACATCAACGGGACCGCAGTGGAGGCATTGCCTGACAATGCCACCAGCCATACTGCTCGTTCTGTGCGTGATTTCCTGCAAGACAGGAATGTCAGGGTTCTGCCATGGCCAGCAAAGAGCCCGGATCTCAATCCCATTGAGCACATATGGGACTTTTTGGATCGGAGGGTGAGTTGTAGGTGCCTTGCTGGAGGAGTGGGGTAACATCTCACAGCAAGAACTGGCAAATCTGGTGCAGTCCATGAGGAGGAGTGTAGTACTTAATGCAGCTGGTGGCCACACCAAATTCTGACTGTTACTTTTGATTTTGACCCCCCTTTGTTCAGGGATACATTATTCAATTTCTGTTAATCACATGTCTGTGGAACTTGTTCAGTTTATGTTTCAGTTGTTGAATCTCGCTATGTTCATACAAATATTTACACGTTTGTTGAAGATAAACGCAGTTGACAGTGAGAGGACGTCTCTTTATTTTCTGAGTTTATATACTGTATTCTATTCTACTGTATTTTAGTCAATGCCACTACGACATTGCTCATATAATATTTATATAGTTCTTAATTTCATTCTTTTACTTTTAGATTTGTGTATTGTTGTGAATTGTTAAGATAGTACTGCACTGTTGGAGCTAGGGACACAAGCTGTCACGGATCCCTCCGGAACATTCATTATGCACACCTGGCCCCTATTCCCAGTGATTAGTAATTGCATAAGGGTGCCCTTGCTTTACCATTGTCCTGTTGATTATTGTTCCTAGGTCTGTTGGTGTGTGTGAGTATCTGTGCTGTGTATTTGGGCTTTTGTGCCCTTGTGGATTGCGCAGATGATTACAGGTCTCGTCCCGTGTGATAATCATTGTGCACTGGTGTTATTTATTCGAGGTACTCCTCGCTCTTTTGTTTGGGTTTCAACCCTGTGTTTTGTTATGTGTTTGTTTGGTCTTCGCACGGGGGTGCCTTTACACGGCACTACATAATATGAGCGGAATAAAAAACCCTATTATGCATCCCTGCGCCTGTCTCTCGATATCCTTTCATACTGTACCAACGTGACAGAATAATCGACCATTAAGGGAGACAGCGGGAATGGCCCGTCCGACTATGCTCCGACTGGTCCATCCAGTGCCGCCGCAACTTCGGCAGCTGCAACTGGCCTGTCCGACTATGACACAACTTCGGCAGCTGCAACTGGCCTGTCCGACTATGACACAACTTCGGCAGCTGCAACTGGCCTGTCCGACTATGACACAACTTCGGCAGCTGCAACTGGCCTGTCCGACTATGACACAACTTCGGCAGCTGCAACTGGCCTGTCCGACTATGACACAACTTCGGCAGCTGCAACTGGCCTGTCCGACTATGACACAACTTCGGCAGCTGCAACTGGCCTGTCCGACTATGACACAACTTCGGCAGCTGCATTGTGCCCTGATCGACCAGCACTGTGTTTCCGTGATCGTCCTCTAGACCGGTGCCGTTGCGCCGCTAGTGCAGCGCGGGGGTGGGGTGGGTGGGGTCCCTGTCACGGATCCCTCTGGAACTTTCATTTCATTTCATTACCCCGAATACGCATTCCTGTGCCTGTCTCCCAAATCTCTTCACGCCAGCGTGACACAAGCATTTCGCTACACCCTGTGTATGTGATCAATTTCTTTGTTGGTTTTTTTTATTACTGTATACACACACATATCTTACCAAAACTCTACTTATTCCACTGCCTTGGTTAGTGCATAGGGCACACATGTATGTGCATAGCGTACTGCACACACTCCTGTGCAGACTGACAAAAGACACACACGGTTAACTTCCCTACTGAGGGGTGACCACGGGGATGAGGCAAAGCAAAGCATGTGCTTGGTCAACAGAAAATCTCCCCGACTACATCCTAGTGGGCCCAATGGAGTCATGATATTTAGTCCACGGACACGCATACACACCAGCCAGGGTGTTTTTTTATTAACAACATTTGTCACACATGGCTGCCTGTGACCCTTTCTCTGTGCGGAGGACAAAGCAGTGTGATAGTGCCAAGCACCACACTAACCTCCTGCACTGGCACACCATCTATCTCACTCTCGGGATATTGAAGTATTGGCACTACTGAAGTGTGTGCGTGTGTGTGTGTGTGTGTGTGTGTGTGTGTGTGTGTGTGTGTGTGTGTGTGTGTGTGTGTGTGTGTGTGTGTGTGTGTGTGTGTGTGTGTGTGTGTGCGTGCGTGCATCTGCGTGTGCATGTGAGAGCACATACAGTATGCTGTATGTATGCGCTGCACCCCATTCAAATTAAATCTGCCCACGATCCAATTACATCCCAATGAGATGCTTCGGTGTGATGTCCTGAGATAGAGAATATGCTCCATCCCATGAAAGGTCATTCTACAAGATCACATTAAGGCCTGCTCCATTTTCCTCACTCCAATGGTTTACTCTACCATAAGGGTTTATAATTGCAGAGAAGCAAAGTCTAGTCTAGCTATTGATGGGTAGTGGTCTAATGAGGAAATGCAGAAGTGTTGCCTAACATACTTCATCATTCATAGGCCCCTAAACTCACACACACACACACACACACACACTGACACAAAGATAAAGAGCTATGGAACTTTAGGAAGGCATCTCTATTCATCTGTTTTACATAACAGCACTATCCCTGGAAGACCTCCTGTCATACTGTCAGACCCTGCAGGACAACACTCTACTCTCTCTACTACAGTGACAGGAAGGCCGTGTCATATTACCCTCTTTTTCGAACAATAACAACAACAAAGGCCATATGGCTCTCCATTGCTACATCTGGTGTCAAGCCCATGGTCTTACCTTCATGAGGACAGACTCGCTGAGTTTCTCTCTGTTGACGATCTTGATGGCCACTTTCTGACACGTGACACAGTGGATTCCCAGCTTCACCAGGCCTGAAACACACACGTTAGCAAATAGTGTGTCAAACACACACACACGCACAAATATACACAGTGAAGACAGTCAAACACATAATAAACACACACACACACACACACACACACACAAAGCAAAGAGGGTCCAACGCACAATAGCCAAATGAGTAGGCCTGTCTTGTTCGAACCAGTTATATCAGGTGTTTTTGTGCTGGGCTGAAACAAAACCCTGCAACATCACACAATGACTCCAAGAACAGTTAGCTTTGCCTCGTGTATCGAACAAAGTCCCACTGAAGGGAACCAGAGTAAATGTCAGTGAGTAAGGAGAGTCAGTGAGTGCACTAAAGCCCTGGTCATCTCGCTCGGATAAAGAATACACACACATACAGATGAAAAGAGAGAGCATCGGTCAGCCCACAACTCCATTATAGAAAATCCCTCAAAGCTCCTCATAAAAAACCACTGTACGAAACCCCCCAGAGCGACGCGAGGCCAACGTCTCCCATCTCGCCATTTTGCATCTCAAAGTAAATGTCAACTTCTACATAAACAGCAACATGAAAGAATCAATGCAGAGAAAGCAATAGCTTTATTTTATGACACACACACACACACACACACACACACACACACACACACACACACAAACAATGGCGACATCTATCTTTTTCAAAGAGCTGAGCCTGGGGAGAGGGTGTCACTTTCCTACTAAAAGGTCTGCATCTAAATACCACCCCACACTGCATATGCACCACTTTTATTACCTGGCATACATATTTCAGAGAAGTACATATCCTACATTTGACTGGTGATTTCCCCATGGGTTTCCCCAAAGGTGCGGGGAAACTGGGAAACCGGGGCCGTAAACACCAGTGGCATTGAGCCAAGATGGCAGCCGCAGGGCTCTTTTATGTTAGGCAGTTAGAGCCGGAATGGCATCCTGGGCGACATTCACAATGTGCCATTGATCTTGCTGTCAGCGGAGCTCGGGGACTGCTGCTCGATTGCCTGGCCAACATGGGTTAGAAACCCCGGCAACCACTTTACACCAGGTAATGAATATTTGATATTGATGTAATTGCCTCGAATAGATTGTCCGTGTGTGTGCGTGTGTGTGTGCGCGTGCGTGTGTGCAAGTGACGGCACCAAAAGGCAAACACAGGAGTGTGAGTCATCAGTGAAAGAACAGGGAAATATGGGAAATACGCTGAAAGAAATTAGAGAATGAAATAGAGAAGACGTGCGCTCAGTGAAGCTGGGGGCTTTAAAGAGAGAGAATGAGAGAGAAAATCTTATTGAATCAGCCTTGCACATACTGTATTGTGACAAGCCAAATATACGGTTGAAGTCAGAAGTTTACATACTTAGCCAAATATATTGAAACTCAGTTTTTCACAATTCCTGACATTTAATCAGAATAAAAATTCCCTGCCTGAGCTCAATTAGGATCAACACTTTATTTTAGATAATGTGAAATGTCGGTATAATAGCAGAGAGAATGATTTATTTTAGCTTTTATTTCTTTCATCACATTCCCAGTGTGTCAGAAGTTTACATACACTCAATTAGTATTTGGTAGCATTGCCTTTAAATTGTTTAACTTGGGTCAAACGTTTTGGATAGCCTTCCACAAGCTTCCCACAATAAGATGGGTAAATTTGGTCACATTCCTCCTGACTGAGCTGGTGTAACTGAGTCAGGTTTGTAGGCTTCCTTGCTCGCACACACTTTTTCAGTTCTGTCCACATTTTTTCTATAGGATTGAGGTCAGGGCTTCTCTGTATACATCAATGATTTCGCTCTTGCTGCTGGTGATTCTCTGATCCACCTCTACGCAGACGACACCATTCTGTATACCTCTGGCCCTTCTTTGGACTCTGTGTTAACTAACTTCCAGAAGAGCTTCAATGGCATACAACTCTCCTTCCATGTCCTCCAACTGCTCTTAAATGCAAGTAAAACTAAATGCATGCTATCCAACCGATAGCTGCCCGCACCTGCCTGCCCGTCCAGCATCACTACTCTGGACGGTTCTGACTTAGAATATGTGGACAACTACAAATACCTAGGTGTCTGGTTAGACTGTAAACTCTCCTTCCAGACTCACATTAAGCATCTCCAATCCAAAATTAAATCTAGAATCAGTTACCTATTTCGTAACAAAGTATCCTTCACTCATGTTGCCAAACATACCCTCGTAAAACTGACCATCCTACCGATCCTCGACTTTGGCGATGTCATTTACAAAATAGACTCCAACACTACTAAATAAATTGGATGCAGTCTATCACAGTGACATCCATTCTGACACCAAAGCCCCATAATACCAACCACCACTGCGACCTGTATGCTCTCGTTGGCTGGCCATCGCTTCATACTCGCCGCCAAACCCACTGGCTCCAGGTCATCTACAAGTCTCTGCTAGGTAAAGCCCCGCCTTATCTCAGCTCACTGGTCACCATAGCAGCCCCCACCCATAGCATGCGCTCCAGCAGTTATATCTCACTGGTCACCCCCTAAGCCAATTCTTCCTTTGGCCATTTTTCCTTCCAGTTCTCTGCTGCCAATGACCTGAACAAACTGCAAAAATCACTGATGCTGGAGACTCATATCTCCCTCACTAGCTTTAAGCACCAGCTGTCAGAGCAGCTCACAGATCACTGCACCTGTACATAGCCCATCCAACTACCTCATCCCCATCCTGTATGTATTTATGGATCTTGCTCCTTTGCACCCCAGTATCTCTACTTACATTCATCATTCATCATCTGCACATCTTCCATTCCAGTGTGTAATTGTTATATTGTAATTACTTCGCCACCATGGCCTATTTATTGCCTTACCTCCCTTATCCTACATCATTTGCACACACTGTATAGACCTTTTGTACTGTATTATTGACTGTATGTTTGTTTATTCCATGTGTAACTATGTGTTGTTGTATGTGTCGAACTGCTTTGCTTTATCTTGGCCAGGTCGCAGTTGTAAATCAGAACTTATTCTCAACTAGCCTACCTGGCTATATAAAGATGAAATAAATGAAAAATAAATGGCCACTCCAATACCTTGACTTTGTTGTCCTTAAAAGCCACTTTGACACAACTTTTGAAGTATGCTTGGGGTCATTGTCCATTTGGAAGACTCATTTGTGACCAAGCTTTCACTTCTTGACTGATGTCTTGAGATGTTGCTTCAATATATCCACCTAATTTCCCTTCCTCATGCTGCCATCTATTTTGTGAAGTGCAACAGTCCCTCCTGCAGAAAATCACCCCGCAACATGATGCTGCCACCCCGGTGCTTCACGGTTGGGATGGTGTTCTTTGGTTTGCATGCGTCCCCCTTTTTCCTCCAAACATAACGATGGTCATTATGGCCCTACAGTACTATTTTTGTTTCATCAAATCAGAGGACATTTCTCCAAAAAGTATGATCTTTGTCCCCATGTGAAGTTGCAAACCATAGTCTGGCTTTTTTTATGGCGGTTTCGGAGCAGTGGCTTCTTCCTTGCTGAGCAGCCTTTCAGGTTATGTCGATATAGGACTCGTTTTACTCGACTGTGGATATAGATACCTTTGTACCTGTTTCCTCCAGCATCTTCACAAGGTTCTTTGCTGTTGTTCTGAGATTGTTTTGCAGCTTTCGCACCAAAGTACGTTCATCTCTAGGAGACAGAACGCTTCTCCTTACTGAGCGGTATGACGGCTGCGTGGTCCCATGGTGTTTATACCTGCGTACTATTGTTCGTACAGATGAACGTGGTATCTTCAGGCATTTGGAAATTGCTCCCAAGAATGAACCAGACTTGTGGAGGTCTACAAATATTTTTCTGAGGTCTTGGCTGATTTCTTTTGATTTTCCCATAATGACATGCAAAGAGGCACTGAGTTTGAAGGTAGGCCTTGAAATACATCCACAGGTACACCTCAAATTGAATCAAATGATGTAAGTTAGCCTATCGGAAGCTTCTAAAGTCATGACGGAATTTTCTGGAATTTTCCAAGCTGTTTAAAGGCACAGTCAACTTAGGGTATGTACATTTCTGACCCACTGGAATTGTGAAACAGTGAATTATAAGTCAAATAATCTGTCTGTAAACAATTGTTGGAAAAATTACTTGTGTCATGCACAAAGTAGATGTCCTAACCGACTTGCCAAAACTCTAGTTTGTTAACAAGAAATGTATGGAGTAGTTGAAAAACAAGTTTTAATGACTCCAACCTAAGTGTATGTAAACTTTAGACTTCAGCTGTATACAACAGTATATACTACTGATAATTGGATCCAAATTAAAGTAGAATGTGTGAAGCATCTGGATAGACAGTAAAATTATTAACAGTCTTTTAATCCACCTCTGTTGTAACATCTGAGGTGAGGAGAAATGATCTTCGGTTGTTGGCAGGATGAGAAGATGAGAGTGAGGGGAAGATAAGAGGGGGATGAGGAAAAATAAATAAAAAAATATTGTGCACAGTACTGAAAATGACTTAGTTTACAGTTTACACTGAGCTGTATTTCAGTGAGAGTATGAGCTACTAAGTCAACTCCCCAGATACTAAGCAAAGACTAGACTAAGACTAGAACACACAGACACGCAAACACACACACACAACACACACACACACACACACACACACACACACACACACACACACACACACACACACACACACACACACACACATACACACACACACACACACACACACACACACACACACACACACACAAACACACGCGTCTGACCAACATAAATGAATCAGCAGCGCATCCCTATTGATTTCTCCTCCCTCTATCCTTCCCTCTGACTCTCCATCCCTCCCCCCATCCCTCCTTTGCCTGTTAAGATCAATACAAAACAAAGCCCCTCCAGGACGATGTCATCAAAACTCTCAATGATGTCCAACCAGCCAAACCCTAACGCTGGCCAGTCCCAGAGCTGGGTATAGAACCTGGCTTTGTATTCAATAACTGATTCATCTTCTAGATTTATCTCACTGCTTTATCTTCAAAACAAGACTAAACCCACATACATGTGGAGTGGGATACATGTAAACAGGTGAAAGCTGAGGAGGCCCATCCATGCTACTTGTCCCGCGTGTTAATTAGGCTACTGCTGACATGGCAAAGTATGTTAGGTGTTCAATAGTTCCTGTGGGACAGGGTGTCTGGTTGCTGGGGTTCTGTAAACGTATTGCGTACTGTACACATGCAGACACATGCACGCACACACACGTACAGCGGTACAAATGTTTACACATGCACGTAAAGTGTGTTCGGGAAGGCATTCAGACCCCTTGACTGTTTCCAAATTTTTGCTACATTACAGCCTTACTCTAAAATTGATTAAATAGCTTTTTTTTCCTCATCAATCTATACAAAATACCCCATGATGACAAAGCAACAACAGGTTTTTAGACAATTTTGCAAATGTATTAAAAATAGTAAACTGAAATATCACATTTAGTATTCAGACCCTTTACTCCTTTACTCAGTACGGTGTTGAAGCACCTTTGGCAGCGATTACAGTCTTCCTGTGTATGACGCTACAAGCTTGGCACACCTGTATTTGGGGAGTTTCTCCCATTCTTATCTACAGATGCTCTCAAGCTCTATCAGGTTGGATGGGGAGTGTCGATACACAGCTATTTTCAGGTCTCTCCAGAGATGTTAGATCCGGGCTCTGGCTGGGACAAGCTTGGTACACTTGACTGTGTGCTTAGGGTCGTTGTCCTGTTGGAAGGTGAACCAAGTCTGTGGTCCTGAGTGCTCTGGAGCAGGTTTTCATCAAGGCTCTCTCTGTACTTTGCTCCATTCATCTTTCCCCCGATCCTGAACAGTCTCCCAGTCCCTGCCACTAAGAAACATCCCCCCAGCATGATGCTGCGACTTCCATGCTTCGCCGTAGGAATGGTGCCAGGTTTCCTCCAGACATGACGATTGGCATTCAGACCTAAGAGTTCAATCTTGGTTTCATCAGTCCAGAGAATATTGTTTCTCATGGTCTGACAGTGCTTTAGGTTTACCTTTATTTAACTCGGCAAGTCAGTTCAGAACAAATTCTTATTTTCAATGACGGCCCTGTTCAGGGGCAGAACAACAGATTTTTACCTTGTCAGCTTGGGGATTCGAACTTGCAACCTTTCGGTTACTAGTCCAACGCTCTAACCACTAGGCTACTGTCATGTGCCTTTTAAAGAGGAGTGGCTTCTGTCTAGCCACTCTACCATAAAGGCCTGATTGGCGGAGTGCTACAGAGATGGTTGTCCTTCTGGAAGGTTTTCCTATCTCCACAGAGGAACTCTGGAGCTCTGTCAGAGTGACCTTCGGGTTCTTGGTCACCTCCCTGACCAAGGCCCTTCTCCCCCGATTGCTCAGTTTGGCCCTGCGGACAGCTCTAGGAAGAGTCTCAGTGGTTGCAAACCATTTAAGAATGATGGCGGCCACTGTGTTCTTGGGGACCATCAATGCTGCAGAAATGTTTTGGTTCCCTTCCCCAGATGTGTGCCTCGACACAATCCTGTCTTGGAACTCTACGGACAATTCCTTTGACCTCATGGCTTGGTTTTTGCTCTGACATGCACTGTGAACTGTGGGATCTTATATAGACAGGTGTGTGCCTTTCCAAATCATGTCCAATCAAGTGAATTTAGCACAGATGGACTCCAATCAAGTTTTAGAAACATCTCAAGGATGATCAATGGAAACAGGATGCCCCTGAGCCCAATTTCGAATTTCATAGCAAAGGGTCTGAATAGTTTTGTAAATAAGGTATTTCTGCTTTTATTTTTAACACAATTGAAAAAAAATCTTAAAAACTTGTTTTTGCTTTTTCACTATGGGGTGGTTTGTGTAGATTGATGAGAGAATGTTTTTTTGAATCCATTTTAGAATAGGGCTGTAACGTAAAAAAATGTGGAAAAAAATCAAGGGGTCTGAATGCACTGTGTCCACACACTGTAGAAACGCAAACTTGTAAACCCATAGAAACACACTCACGCAGACACACGTACACCCGTACACATGTAGACATGCACTAGTTTATACATACATACACTGTAGGCACTCACACACAAACACACACACACATACACGTCACTACCTGGAGTGATGATGCTCTACTGATCAATGGTGAGAGGTCATCTGTCAGGGAGGTCAAAAGGTGGGGTATGATCTGCTCATGACCTGTCACCTGACCTTTAACACTAACACATCTACATAACCAGCACGACCCATCTGACAAATCTCATTACCAACTCAAACCAGGGGTTGGAACCGGTTCAGGGAGAAGAACTGAAAACCGGAAAATTAGAACATTTTTAGAGGAACAGAATCAGAACCAGGAACGAAAGCGATTTATACTGTTCTGGAAGAAAACCATTATTTTATAAGCATGGGAACCAGTAAATAATGTTCCTTTACGTTCCGGACATTTTTTAAGTCCCACAAAAAAACACAACAGAACCCTCATTTCTGTCACTCAGAAATGTATTCCAATGTCTGCCAGGTGAAAATGTTTGCCAGTGTGTGTGTAGGCTACCTGCCCCATGTAGACTACCTGTGTGTGTGTGTGTAGGCTGCTGTAGCCTACTGACTTCACAAGCATGATTCAGAAATTAGGGAGAGAATTCTAATAAGAGAACGCTAGTTAATTGAGAATACTAGACGTTTCACATCTCACGTTGGATTTATTAACTACAAAAAGGTAAGATTAGTTTTTAATTTTGGTGCAGCTCTGCACACACAAGCTTGTTAGCTAGCTAGCTCTGGTCCAACATTAAGCCTCTGAGCTATGAAATTCAAAAACATTCAAAGTTTCTCCATAGAAGCCGCTCCTCTGTAGATAAAACTCTGTGGGCCTAGCTAATTCAGATAATGAATGTCATAACACGATGCCCAGCACTTCAAGTGAAACCTCCTCCTCCACCTCCTCTAAATCTCTCCCCAACCGCAAAATGTCTGAAGTATCTCGCACCCTACACTTGTCTGTCCATCGCACATGTAAAGAACTGTAGCTTACCCGTCCATAGCAATCTGCTCTATCCGCACTGATTGGTGAAGTTATTTAATGTCGAGCTACAGTGCCTTCGGAAAGTTTTCAGACCCCTTGACTTTTTCCACATTTTGTTCACTTTTTTGACACACTTTGTATGCTTGACATACCTTTGTTTGGTTGTAGTGTGTAATAGTATTCGGATTTCTCTTGATTGTGTCCAGTTGTCTTGTCATTCTTCAGCATTGTTGCTCCACAACAGCTGTGCAGGTGCCTTATTTTGCAGAGGGAGGAAGCTCCCGTCTCACTTTGTTCATGGTGCCAGCCAGACTTGTTTTCTTTGCAGGCAAATTGTTCGCCAGTGACAGTGATGTGAAGAAATTGTCTATGGTGACATTGCTCCCCTTGCCAACATAAGGTTCCACAAGCCTCATCACCACATTCTCCAACACTCGCACCTGCTGCGTGATGTGGTTATTTTCCCAGAGATTGAAAGCCATTCAGCATGTACAATTATCCATGCTCACTCTGTGTTGCCTACTCCAAGTAGGTCATAGTAAACATATAAGACTGTTTCGAGTCGGTGAACTGATATAGGGCAAATATATAGGGTAAATATTCTGTACCTGAACAAGGCAGAAAACTCACTGTTCCTAGGCCGTCATTGAAAAATATAATTTGTTATTTTAACTGACTTGCCTAGTTAAATAAAGGTAAAATAAATAAAACACCATTTTAAAATTAGGCCTATAATTAGAATGGATCAATAAAATTGAATGGCCCACCCTGTTCTTCATTTACAATTGGTGATCACATAAACACGCTCCTCAACTCACTCATTCTCCCCATCATACTTTGCTTAATTAATTGTACCTGTTGTTATACGTGTGAAATTCGTTTTGGTATAGTTTAGGTTCAGGTTCGAGTCAATAGTCAGGGGGGTTATCAGGGCACTGCACTTTCAACTGTCGGAAGAAAGAGCGGAGCAGGCACTTCCGTTGGGAGAAAGAGCGGAGCAGGCACTTCTGTTGGGAGAAAGAGCGGAGCAGGCACTTCTGTTGGGAGAAAGAGCGGAGCAGGCCCTTCTGTTGGGAGAAAGAGCGGAGCAGGCCCTTCTGTTGGGAGAAAGAGCGGAGCAGGCCCTTCCGTTGGGAGAAAGAGCGGAGCAGGCCCTTCTGTTGGGAGAAAGAGCGGAGCAGGCCCTTCCGTTGGGAGAAAGAGCGGAGCAGGACCTTCTGTTGGGAGAAAGAGCGGAGCAGGACCTTCCGTTGGGAGAAAGAGCGGAGCAGACCCTTCTGTTGGGAGAAAGAGCGGAGCAGGCCCTTCTGTTGGGAGAAGGAGGGGCAACGAGGGAAAACCATTCAAACAAATGACATGTCCTCCTAAAACTGGTCATAACTCCAGTTCTGTTTGTGATATTAAGATCCTAACAATGACAGTGTGTTATATAGACTTTATTTAGGAAAAGTCCAGGACAGAAGGGGGCATGAGTTAAAATAATGGCAGAGCAATATAAACAAAACAATTATGATCAGTCAAGATGACTGCTTTAGCGGTTCTAGTGTTAAAAAGGCACCACGATATAAACCGGTTTGAGCGTGTTCAGAACTTTACTTTGCAGGTTGGAACAGTTGAACGGAACCCCCAAAAAATGTTGGTTCTGTTCATAACTAACTGATTTGGTTCCAACCCCTGACTCAAACTGACACTGAAACACATTCATGGGTTCAATTGTATGTTTCACATCAAATCACACAAATCACTGCCTGTGAACTAAACTCAGGACGACAGTTTTTATATTATAATTTTAAAAAACTTAGCGCATATATTTTCTCATTTCCACTAACAAAGTCAGACAATGAAGATATGACTTTGACTATATTAAGGCATTCATAGCGAGTTTAAAGTTCAAAGCAATCGTATGCAGTTACAGTGAGTCAACGGAGTATTAACTAGAGCTATCATAACTCTAGAGACATCAGTTCTAACGACACAATGCCATGAGTCATCTCTTTACAGGCTCTGCTGTATTTTAGCAAAAGGGATTATTTTCAATCACGTATTGTTGTTGGAAGCCTATGGCCTAGAGGTGCAGTTAGCCACCCACACACACTCACAAACTCTGTAGTACATACTCGGTAGTGGAGTCCACAGTCGAGGGGCTACTCTTCTGCACCACTTCAAGCTGCTATTTCTAAACAGCAGTCGACAGAGTGCCAAGCCCAGTAATGTGCAGCCGCACGGAAAACGCCTTTGTGCCTCCTCCAGAACTTGGGTTGATGATTTACATCAACGCAGTTTGGGAGCTTTCTCATTGACTTTGACTCAATTTTAGGAGAAATAAGGCAAGTTCTAACAAGCACGCAAACATGTGATCAAAAATTTCAGACGTCAGGAGGATAGGACGCCACGACAACTGAGTGTGTGTGCGTGCATGTGTCTCTGAGTGTGTGTGTGTGTGTGCGTGCATGTGTCTCTGAGTGTGTGTGTGTGTGTGTGTGTGTGTGTGCATGTGTCTCTGAGTGTGTGTGTGTGTGTGTGTGTGTGTGTGTGTGTGCGTGCATGTGTCTCTGAGTGTGTGTGTGTGTGTGCGTGCGTGCATGTGTCTCTGAGTGTGTGTGTGTGTGTGTGCGTGCATGTGTCTCTGAGTGTGTGTGTGTGCATGTGTCTCTGAGTGTGTGTGTGTGTGTGTGTGTGTGTGTGTGTGTGTGTGTGTGCGTGCATGTGTCTCTGAGTGTGTGTGTGTGTGTGCGTGCGTGCATGTGTCTCTGAGTGTGTGTGTGTGTGTGTGCGTGCATGTGTCTCTGAGTGTGTGTGTGTGTGTGTGTGTGTGCATGTGTCTCTGAGTGTGTGTGTGTGTGTGTGTGTGTGTGTGTGTGTGTGTGTGTGCGTGCATGTGTCTCTGAGTGTGTGTGTGTGTGTGCGTGCGTGCGTGTGTGTGTTGTGATGGAGCGTCCTCCAGAAGCGGAGCATCTGTATCTGTCACAGGCTGATTGATGACTCCTCTGAATCTCTGAAATATGCATTAGTCCTGCCACAGATTGAAACTGTATATTGGCCTATTTACATCCCATTATACAGACAAACACAAACACACATGGTGGAGGCATACTTAGGCATGTATAAACTTCTCTTTTCATCACCCAGGTCCAATGTAACCTACATCTCTTGACTTTTTCTTCATTTTGTTGTGTTACAAAGCGGGTTTAAATTAAATGTATTTAATTGTATTATTTTTTTTACTCTGTAATACTCTGTAATGTCAAAGTGGTAGAAAAAGTATAATATTTGTCAACCCCCTGAGTCAATACATGTTAGAATCACCTTTGGCAGCGATTATAGTTGTCTTTCTGGGTAAGTCTCTCAGAGCTTTGCACACACACTTAATGTGTTGTGAAATCTGTTGTGAATATTTTATAATGTTTTTAAAAATGCCTTCATTTTGCTGGAACCCTGGAAGAGCAGCAGCTTGGCAGCAGCTAATGGGGATCCATAATAAATCCAAAAACAAATACACCTGGATTGTCCAATATTTGCCAATATTCTTTTTAAAATTCTTAATTCTCTGTCAAGTTGGTTGTCGATTGCTAAGCAGCCATTTTCAAGTCTCGCCATAGATTTTCAAGCCGATTCAAGTATAAACTGTAACTAGGCCACTCAGGAACATTCCATGTCGTTTTGGTAAGCAACTCAAGTGTATATTTGGCCTTGTGCTTTAGGTTACTGTGAATTTCTCGCCCTGTGTCTGTTGGGAAGCAGACTGAACCAGGTTTTTCCTCTAGGATTTTGCCTGTGCTTTGCTCTATTCCATTCATTTTTATCATAAAAAAACTCCCTAGTCCTTGTCGATGACAAGCATACCCATAACATGATGCAGCCACCACAATGCTTGAAAATATGAAGAGTGGTACTCGGTGATGTGTTGTGTTGGATTTGCCCCAAACATAACCCTTTGTATTCAGGACATAATTTAAGTGAAGTTTTACTTCAGTGCCTTTTTTCAAACAGGATGCATGTTTTGGAATATTTTTTATTCTGTACATACTCAATTAGCTTAGTATTGTCGAATAACTACAACATTGTCGATCCATCCTCATAGCCATTAAACTGTTTTAAAGTCATTATTGGCCTCATGGTGAAATCCCTGACCTCTCTGGCAACTGAGTTAGGAAGGACGCCCGTATCTTTGTAGTGACTAGGTGTATTGATACACCATCCAAAATAATAACTTCACCATGCTCAAAGGGATATTCAATGCCTTTTTTTACCAGTCTACAAATAGGTGCACTTCTTTGTGAGGCATTGGAAAACCTCTCTGATCTTTATGGTTGATTCTGTGTATGAAATTCACTACTCGAATGAGGGACCGTACAGATAATTGCATGTGTGGGGTACAGAGATGAGGTAGTCATTCAAAAATCATGTTAAACACTATTATCTTACGCAGAGTGAGTCCATGCAACTTATTATGTGACTTGTTATGTGACACATTTCTACTCCTGAACTTATTTAGGCTTGCCATAACAAAGGGGTTGAATACTTATTGAGTCAAGACATTTCAGCTTTTTATTTTAAATTAATTGGTTAAAATTTCAAAAACATTATTCTACTTTGACATTATGAGGTATTGTGTGTAGGCCAGTGACAGAAATCCCAATGAAATCCACTTTAAATTCAGGTTGTAACACAACAAAATGTGGAAAAAGTCAAGGGGTGTGAATACTTTCTGAAGGTACTGTATATGAAAGGGACCCTGTGAGTTTCTACATTAAGACCAGTATTACAAGGTTTCTAGGGTGTCTTTATTCATATGCTATAATCACTGACAAATACCTCTGGGTACTCCAGCACTGTTTTGGCACTCCTGGTCTGCTGTATGCTAATGACCATTGAAGAGGATTTCTATTAGCTCCTATAGTGCCTTTCTGCACAAACATCCACATACACACGTGCCGAGCACACACACTCTGGAGAGAGAGAAACAGAAAGAGGGAGAGAGAGAGAGAGAGAGAGAGAGAGAGAGAGACCAAAAGAGAGACCAAGAGAGACCAAAATGGCTACGACAGAGCTGGTCGCCTCGCTTCGAGTTCTTAGGAAACTATGCAGTATTTTATGTTTTTATGTATTATTTCTTACATTGTTACCCCAGGAAATCTTAAGTGTTATTATATACAGCTGGGAAAAACAATTGTATATAAGAGCAACGTCAAATTACCAACATTACGACCAGGAATATGACTTTCCCGAAGCGGATCTGTTCGGACCACCACCCAGGACAATAGATCTAATCCCAGTAACCGACCCAAAACAACAGTGCCGCAGAAGGGGCAGACGGAGAGGCCTCCTGGTCAGGCTCCGTAGACATGTACATCGCTCACAGCTCCCGAGCATACTACTCGCCAATTTCCAGTCTCTTGACAACAAGGTAGAGGTTTGCCTTCCAGAGAGACATCAGAGATTGTAACATTCTCCGTTTCAAAAAAACATGGCTCTCGGGATATGTTGTCGGAATCGTTTCAGCCACCGGGCTTCTCCATGCATCGTGCAGACAGAGATAAACACCTCTCTAGGAAAAGGAAGGGCGGGGGTGATGCCTTATGATTAACGACTCATGGTGCAATCATAACAACATACAGGAACTCCTACATACAGTCCTTCCGCTCACCCGACCTATAACCCCAATAACACCAAGATTATTCTTGTCAGTTATAGTCACAGCTGTGTACGTTCCCCCTCAAGCAAACACCAATACGGCCCTCAAGGAACTTCACTGGGCTCTGGGTAAACTGGAAGCCACATATCCGGAGGCAGCATTTGTTGTAGCTGGGGATTTTAACAAAGCAAATTTGAAAACAAGGCAACCTAAATTATATCAGCACATTGTTTGCACGATGCAAAGGGTTAATACTCTTGACCACTGCTACTCTAACTTCCACGATGCATACAAAGCCCTCCCCAACCCTCTCTTCAGCAAATCCGCCCATGACGCCATCTTGCTTGTACCGTCTAATAGGCAGAAACTCAAACCGGATGTACCAGTGATGAGAACCATTCAACGCTGGTCTGACCAATCGGATGCCACACTTCAAGATTGTTTTAATAACGCGGACTGGAATATGTTCCGGTCAGCCTCAGAGAGCAACATCGACCTATATGCTGACTCGTTGAATGAGTTTATAAAGAAGTGCATTGGAGATGTTGTACCCACTGTGACTATTAAAACTCTAACAGGAAACCGTGGATGGATGGTGGCATTCGTGCAACACTGAAAGAGCGATCCACCGCATTTAACCATGGAAAGAAGTCTGTAAATATGGCTGAATATAAACAGTGTAGTTATTCCCTCCACAAGGCAGTCAAAGACACAGGGACAAGGTGGAGTCGCAATTCTATGGCTCAGACACAAGACGCATGTGGCAGTGCCTACAGGAAATCACGGACTACAAAAATAAAAACAGCCACGTCACGCACACCGACATCACGCTTTCAGACAAACTAAACACCTTCTTTGCCCGCTTTGAGGATAATACAGTGTCACAGGATGCTAACAAGGACTGCCCCCCCCCTCACCTTCTCCGTGGCGACGTGAGAAAGACATTTAAACGTGTTAACCCTCGCAAGGCTGCTGGCCCAGACGGCATCCCTAGCCGCATCCTCAGAGCATGCACAGACCAGGTGGCTGGTGTGTTTCCGGACATATTAAATCGCTCCCTATCCCAGTATGTTGTCTCCACATGCTTCAAGATGGCCACCATTGTTCCTGTACCCAAGAAGGAAAATATAACTGAACTAAATGACTACCGCTCACTTCTGTCATCATGAAGTACTTTGAGAGGCTAGTCAAGGATCATATCACCTCCACCTTACTGGCCACCCTAGACCCACTTCTATTTGCATACCGCCCCAACAGGTCCACAGTTGACACGATCGCCATCGCACTGCACACTGCCCTATCCCATCTGGACAAAATTAATACCTATGTAAGAATGCTGTTCATTGACTACAGCTCAGCATTCAACACCATAGTACCCTCCAAGCTCATCATTAAGCTGGAGGCCCTGGGTCTCAACCCCGCCCTGTGCAATTGGGTCCTAGACTTTCGGATGGGCCGCCTCCAGGTGATGAAGGTAGGATACAACGTCTCCACTTCGCTGACCCTCAACACTGGGGCCCCACAAGGTTGGGTGCTCAGCCCTCTCCTGTACTCCCTGTTTACCCAAAACTGCGTGGTCATGCACGCCTCCAACTCAATAATCAAGTTTGCAGACAACACACAACAGCAGTGGGCTTGATCACCAACAACGACGAGACAGCCTACAGGGAGGAGGTGAGGGAACTCGGAGTGTGGCGTCAGGAAAACAACCTCTCACTCAATGTCAACAAAACCAAAGGAGATGATCGTGGACTTCAGGAAACAGCAGAGGGAGCACCCCCTATCCATATTGACGGGACATCAGTGGAGAGGTGGAAAGTCTCAAGTTCCTTGGCGTACACATCAGAGACAAACTGAAATGGTCCACCCACACAGAGTGTGGTGAAGAAGGTGCAATAGCGCCTCTTCAACCTCAGGAGGCTGAAGAAATTTGGCGTGTCACCTAAAACCCTCACAAACGTTTACAAATGCACAATCAAGAGCATCCTGTCAGGCTGTATCACAGCTTGGTATAGCAACTGCACCGCCCTGAACTGCAAGGCACACCAGAGGGTGGTGCGCTCTGCCCAACGCATCACCGGGGCTAAACTACCTGCCTGCCAGGACACCTACAGCACCCGATGTCAGAGGAAGGCCAAAAAAAATTATCAAGGACAACAACCACCCGAGCCACTGCCTGTTTACACCCCTATCATCCAGAAGGCGAGGTCAGTACAGGTGCATCATAGCTGGGACGAGAGATTGAAAAACAGCTTCTATCTCAAGGCCATCAGACTGCTAAACAGCAATCACTAACTCAGAGACGCTGCTGCCTACATTACCAATCACTGGACACTTTAGTAAATGGATCACTAGTCACTTTAAACAATGCCACTTTAATCATGTTTACAAATCTCACATTACTCAAATCACATGTACAGTTGAAGTCAGAAGTTTACATGCACCTTAGCCAAATACATTTAAACTCAGTTTTTCACAATTCCTGACATTTAATCCTAATAAAAATTCCCTGCCTTAGGTCAGTTCTGATCACTACTTTATTTTAAGAATGTGAAATGTCAGAATAATAGTTTAGAGAATGATTTATTTCAGCTTTTATTTCGTTCATCAAATTCCCAGTGGGTCAGAAGTTTACATACACTCAATTAGTATTTGTTAGCATTGTCTTTAAATTGTTTAACCTGGGTCATATGTAGCCTTCCACAAGCTTCCCACAATAAGTTGGGTGAATTTTGACCCATTCCTCCTGACAGAGCTGGTGTAACTGAGTCAGATTTGTAGGATACCTTGCTCGCACACACACTTTCAGTTCTGCCCACAAATCTTCTATGGGATTGAGGTCAGGGCTTTGTGATGACCACTCCAATACCTTGACATTGTTGTCCTTAAGCCATTTTGACACAACTTTGGAAGTATGCTTGGGGTAATTGTCCATTTGGAAGACCCATTTGCGACCAAGCTTTAACTTCCTGACTGATGTCTTGAGATGTTGCTTCAATATATCCACATAATTTTCCTACCTCATGACGCCATCTATTTTGTGAAGTGCACCAGTCCCTCCTGCAGTAAAGCACCTACACAACATGATGCTGCCACCCCATGCTTCACGGTTGAGATTGTGTTCTTCGGCTTTCAAGCTTCCCTCTTTTTCCTCCAAACATAACGATGGTCATTATGGCCCAAACAATTCTATTTTTGTTTCATCAGACCAGAGGCCATTTCTCCAAAAAGTACGATCTTTGTCCCCATGTGCAGTTGCAAACCGTAGTCTGGCTTTTTTATGGCAGTTTTGGAGCAGTGGCTTCTTCCTTGCTGAGCGGCCTTTCAGGTTATGTCGATATAGGACTCGTTTTACTGTGGACATAGATACTTCTGTACCTGTTTCCTCCAGCATCTTCACAAGGTCCTTTGCTGTTGTTCATCTCTAGGAGACAGAACGCTTCTCCTTCCTGAGCTGTATGACGGCTGCGTGGTCCCGTGGTGTTTATACCTGCGTACTATTGTTCGTACAGATGAACGTGGTACCTTCAGGCATTTGGAAATTGCTCCCAAGAGTGAACCAGACTTGTGGAGGTCTACAATTTTTTTCTGAGGTCTTGGCTGATTTCTTTTGATTTTCCCATGATGTCAAGCAAAGAGGCACTGAGTTTGAAGGCCTTGAAATTCATCCACAGGTACACCTCCAATTGACTCAAATGATGTCAATTAGCCAATCAGAAGATTCTAAATCCATAACATCCTTTTCTGGAATTTTCCAAGCTGTTTAAAGGCACAGTCAACTTAGTGTATTTAAACTTCTGACCTAGTGGAATTGTGATACAGTGAATTATAAGTTAAATAATCTGTCTGTAAACAATTGCTGCAAAAATGACTTGTGTCATGCACAAAGTAGATGTCCTAACTGACTTGTCAGTGACTCCAACCTAAGTGTATGTAAACTTCTGACTTCAACTGTCTATACATTTTGTTATACCATCTATTGCACCTTGCCTATGCCGCTCGGCCATCGCTCATCAATATACTTAAACGTACATATTCTCATTCACCCCTTTTAGATTGGTGTGTATTAGGTAGTTGTTGGGGAATTGTTAGATTACTTGTTAGATATTACTGCACTTCCAGAACTAGAAGCACAAGCATTAACATTGGCTAACCATGTGCATGTGAGAGAGAGAGAGAGAGAGAGAAAGAGAGAGAGAGAGAGAGAGAGAGAGAGAGAGAGAGAGAGAGAGAGAGAAAGAGAGAGAGAGAGAGAGCAAGTACTGCTAAGGCTGTGTGTCTTGGGGCTTTCAAATGATAGAGTCAATGGCAGTGACATAAAGGGACTATTAAGACACCCACACACTCTCACACACATACACACACGTTTACTCACACAGATGTTGGAGACACAACAAGACAGTAGTGTTTCAATATTCTCCCACACAAACAAACTTCACTCTGTCCTCCAGGGACTCTCATCTACATATGGACACACACACACTCTGTCAGCACAGTCCAGCTGATGAGCTGACTGCCATCTTTAGAACTGAGACGTTTGAAACACACACATTTGACACATTTGAACAGAAAAGCACATACACACACACACAGACAGACGCATATCTTATTATGCACATATTGTACACACAACAACCACCTACTTTTACACCGCAGAGACCTCACAGCTGTACTCCATGCTACATATTAATGCCATATACTCATTTAAATCAAAAAGATAACGACAGCCACACTTGTTGCAATTCTGAAAAGGCACAATGCACCTTCACTCATTTGATGGCTACCTCCTTTGCCCTCATCCAATCAAATCACGCTTTGGTTCTTGGCTGCCTGGTGCATTGTGATATTGATTACCTGCCTGTGTGGGTTTTCCAGTGACACCATGACATGCACACTCGCATGTGCAAACGCACCAAACACACACACCCAACCCCACCCCCACACACACACACACACACACCACGCGTTCGAATACACTGGGGAGTCATTCTCATTGTCATGTTGCTCACTACGGAAGGTTAATGAGACAGAATGGACTCAAATGGCCTTGAACATTGATTTCATACCATGGATTAAACATCTTATTCTATTCACTAGTCACCACTTTCGTTCCAGCCCAGCGGTGAAATATCTGATTCAACCAATCAAGGGTCTGGTGAGCGGTTGATTAAGTGTGTTAGTGCTGGGCCAGAACAAAAGCTTCCACGCCGACACGCACCGAGGCCCCAAAAAGACCAGATTGGGGATGACGTAAAATGTATGGCACAAGAATGGATTGCAGTAAAGTCTTGAAAAAAAACATATACGTCGCATGACTAGACAGGATCCCTTCTTACCTGTTGTCGAACCATTGAACAGAGAGCAGCAGCAGCAGATGTTCATCAGAGGAGAGCATGCAGAAAGGGGAGGGAGAGAGACAGAGATAGAGTCCAATGATTAGCTTTCAATTCCAGCATAGGGCAATCATTCAGATCTTTTTTTTTTCCTTTCTCTCTCTCGCTATTTAACCATGTTTCAAATTGTCTCGGTTTGACAAAATGCATAGTACTTCAAATAAATGGATGGGCTTACTTCCCGATCTGACACTGTTCACATTTTCGGACCATTTTGTATTTGAACAGTGTTCCATGGGTTAGCTGACAACGTCACGGAAATGATGTACACTCTTCAATGGGGCAGAAGTCTGAGTTGTTGGGATTCTGGGTGGCCAGATGACTACCAACAATGACAACAAACTGCCATATGGGTAATCGTAAGAGACTCATTTTTGCTAGTTTCATCTTGTTTTTCATAAATGGTCTTGTTTTGAGGTGTTTTGACTGATTTTCATGTCAATGCGAACATGGCTCAAATTCGCTAGCTAGCTAACCAACAACTATAACAATGTAGTTGAGAGACAACAAGTCCTCATAGTGCACATGTATTTATGTTTTTCAGTAAACACTGGAGATGAAACATAGTTTACATGTTGTCAACAATCTGACCCATAGTTACGCACACGTCGGTTTTGTTGCTAAACAACCCGCGCGTCTATAGGCTGCACGATGCTCAACGCAACAACCTATTTTGCCACTCATCACAACTGTGGCATGAACTGATTTTTCTACCCAGAGGATGAACATTTTCTACCCAGAGGTTGATATGCAATTGTAGGCCTATATTCTGTGTAGGTTGAAGGTAATCTATGTCAAGGTTGGGATATTCTTCCTTCCACATGTCCCTCCCCCTCGATACCTCATGGGGGCTGATCACACAATAGGCTACCCTTAGCCACTTCTCGTCTCATACACAGCCAATAGCAAGCCTCCATCCTTCATTAATGAGGTAATTAATAAAAATCACATTCTCTCTCACTCTGTCTCTCTCTCTCCCTTTTCTCTCTCGCTCTTCATCTCAGCATGGGAAAGGGGGAGGAGAGGAAAAGGAGGAAGGCCAAGAAAGCAGGTCAAGCCTCGGGAGAGAGTGAGTTCGGGATAGAGAGTGGAGCAGAGTGAGAAAGAAAGAAAGAAAAGATAATGAGACAGAAAGAGAGAGAAAGATGCGTATGAATACAGAGAGAAAACAAGCATATGTTGAGGTGCTGTTCGAAGGTACATCCTTTCCTGCACTAGAAGTAGGGTTGGGCGGTATCCAGTTTTTCATATCGTCATACCGTCCTTCTCTCATACCGGGTTATATTTAGTATCACCGGCTTAGCACACAAGGGGGCGCCAAAAAAGCCCATTGGGCATCTATGACAAGAAAGGTAACAAAATGTGCACAAGTAACAGCGAATTTCAATGGAAGCTGCTAGTTAAATATGCTAACCAAGGCAAATGAAAATAAACGAATTGCAAAGACAGGCAATCTAGCTCATACATAGGAAGGAGCTACCAAATGTCATTTTTGTTTGGACATTTACAAGCAAACGTGAACGAGAGACATTGTGCAAACGGCCAACGTTTTGACGCATGCTTGTCTGGAGGAAGAATAGTACTGGCTCTGGAGCTGCATGTGTAGGCTACACACGGTGTCTGTGTGGAGCCTGGAGTCACTAGGGCAACAGGCCTGCCTGCTCTGCTCCTAGAAGAGAGGACGGAGGAGAATGGGGAGGAAAAAAAACCCACAAGGAAATCAAGATAGTGGCAGCTGTACAAATAAATAATCGAAAGGGATTTGACTTTTCAAACACGGCAGGAAGCTAACACAATATGATGCCCCGTCACCGTATAAATTCAGCCACTCAATTAGATTAAATAGCAAGTTAAACTTAGGTTTGACGTTAATGCAGAATTCTGCTGGTTTTTTCACGCATGAAACAAATCTAAAAGCATAAGAAATGTCTTGTTGCAGTTTGGAAACGTAAAATGCTTCTTATTGTAATTTCTGCTCGGCATCAGACTCATTTTGTGCTTCAGTTGCACTTCTCCAGTCAGATGAGAATTCACAAACGGGCATTCTATCAGCAGACAGACTCTGACTGATGTGAAGCTGCTTTTCTCTGGTACTTTTCTCTGTGTAGCCAGCCTACTTTTCTCCGGTAAAATAAAATATTAACTTCAAGCAAAACATTAGGAAATGTAGCCGGCTACATTCTTTTTTATGACAAATGTTGTTTTTGCAAACAAGACCTTGCTTTTTCATTATAAGCTAATTTACTTGTGTTGCTGCCAGCCAAATAGCGTTGCACTTCTGTTGTCATTTGATGAAAATGCAATCTGCTGAATGTGGTGCACTAATGTATTTTCTGTGAAGAAAACTATAGTTGCATGTCCCTGATCAGTCTATTGAAGCAAAAAAAACTGTTGACTTTCTTGCCCCCATCAGGATCGCAGTGGAGAAGGTGAAAAGCTTCAAGTTCCTCGGTGAACACATCACTGACAATCTGAAATGGTCCACCCACACAGATGGTGTGGTGGAGAAGGCGCAACAGCACCTCTTCAACCTCTGGAGGCTGAAGAAATTTGGCTTGGCCCCTACGACCATCACAAACTCTTACAGATGCACCATTGAGAGCATCCTGTCAGGCTGTATCATCGCCTGGTATGGCAACTGCACCGCCCGCAACCGCAGAGCTCTCCGGAGGGTAGTGCAGTATGCACAAAGCATCACCTGGGGCACACTGCCTGCCCTCCAGGACATCTACAGCACCTGATGTAACAGGAAGGCCAAAAAGATCATCAAGGACATCAACCACACAAGCCACGGCCTGATCACCCCGCTATCATCTAGAAGGCGAGGTCAGTACAGGTGCATCAACGCTGGGACAGAGAGACTGAAAAACAGGCCATTATACTGTTAATTAGCCATCACAAGCTAGCATCCATCCAGTACCCTGCCCTGAACTTAGTCACTACTGTATCATTAGCCGATTACCAACAGGTTACTCTACCATGCACCTTAGAGACTGCTGCCCTATGCACATAGACATGGAACACTGGTCACTTTAATAATGGAACACTGGTCAGTTTAATAATCTCTACATACTGTTTTACTCAGTTAATATGTACTTACTGTATTCTAGTCAAGGCCATCCTACTAAACTATTGCTGTATAAGACAGACAGATAGATAGATAGATAGATAGATAGATAGATAGATAGATAGATAGATAGATAGATAGTACCAGTCAAAAGTTTGGACACACCTACTCATTCAAGGGTTTTTCTTTATTTTTACTATTTTCCACATTGTAGAATAACAGTGAAGACATCAAAACTATGAAATAACACATATGGAATCATGTAATCATTTCCGTGTATGAAAATCCCTAATTAATTCCCCTTTGCATTCTAGTTGTGGAAATGCCCCACCCTTGATCCTGCTACATTCTTAATGCGTTTGAGACAATCGGTTGTGTTGTGACAAGGTAAGATACAGAAGATAGCTGTCACGTTCTGACCATAGTTATTTTGTGTTTTCCTTGTTTTAGTGTCAGGATGTGAGCTGGGTGGGCATTCTATGTTGTGTGTCTAGTTTGTCCGTTTCTATGTATGGCCTGATATGGTTCTCAATCAGAGGCAGGTGTTAGTCATTGTCTCTGATTGGAAACCATATTTAGGTAGTGTGTTTTGTGTTGGGGTTTGTGGGTGGTTGTTTTCTGTCTTTGTGTTCTCTGCACCAGATAGGACTGTTTCGGGTTTTTCCACGTTTGTTATTTTGTATTTGTGTAGTGTTCACGTTATCGTCTTTTATTAAACATGTTCAACACGAACTACGCTGCATTTTGGTCTTCCTCTCCTTCGACGGAAGAAAACCGTTACAATAGCCCTATTTGGTCAAATACCAAGTCCATATTATGGCAAGAACAGCACAAATAAGCAAAGAGAAACGACAGTCCATCATTACTTTAAGATGTGAAGGCCAGTCGATTAGGAAGATTTCAAGAACTTTGAAAGTTTCTTCTAGCACAGTCGCAAAAACCATCAAGCGCTATGATGAAATTAACTCTCATGAGGACCGCCACAGGAAAGGAATACCCAGAGTTAGATTGCTGCAGAGGATAAGTTCATCAGAAATTGCAGCCCAAATAAATGCATAGATTTTTTTATTGTACCCATATTAATTAAGGTGTGCTGTGTAAAGGCATGGGAACGAAGACCAAACAAACAACTATACAAAAACACAGGGTTGAACCCCCCCCCCCAAAAAAATAGGAGTACCTCGATTAAATAACACATGTGCACAATGATTAACACACGGGACGAGACCCGTAAACATCTGCGCAATCCACAATGGCACGAAAGCCAAAACACACAGCACAGGTACTCACGCACCAACGGCCATAGTAACAATAATTGACCGCACCATGGTGAACAAAGGGCACATATATACAAATACAATCAGTGGGAATAGGGGACAGGTGTGCATAATGAAATGTGGAAGGACCACCAGAGGGCAGGCTGGGCTCACGGATAGTACCCCAGCCAGGCATGTAACAGTGGCTTCAGACGGATCGGTTGCATCGTCGTCGGACGGGCCAGTTGCTGCCAGACGAACCCATAGCAGTGACTTCAGACGGATCGGTTGCATCGTCGTCGGACGGGCAAGTTGCTGCCAGACGAACCCGTAGCAGTGGCTTCAGACGGATCGGTTGCATCGTCGTCGGACGGGCCAGTTGCTGCCAGACGAACCCGTAGCAGTGGCTTCAGACGGATTGGTTGCATCGTCGTCGGACGGGCCAGTTGCTGCCAGACGAACCCGTAGCAGTGACTTCAGACGGATCGGTTGCATCGTTGTCGGACGGGCCAGTTCCCGCTGCCGTCAGACGAACCCGTAGCAGTGGCTTCAGATGGATCGGTTGTGGCGGCATCGGACAGGCCAGTTGTGGCTGCTGAAGTTGTTTCGTCAGACGGACCCGTTGTGGTGACGTCGGACAGGACAGTTGTGGCTGCTGAAGTTGCGTCGTCAGACGGACCCGTTGTGGCGACGTCGGACAGGCCAGTTGTGGCTGCTGAAGTTGCGTCGTCAGACGGACCCGTTGTGGTGACGTCGGACGGCCCAGTTGCAGCTGCCGACGTTGCGGCAGCGCCGGTGGGACCGGTCACAGCGTCGTCGGAAGGAGAAATTCGTCTCCCTCAATGGTTGATTATTCTGTAACGCTGGTATAAACGATTCGGGAGACAGACGCAGGAATGTGTAATAGGGTTTTTTATTCCACCCAAATTACGGCGTGCCGTGTAAAGACACGGGGACGAAGACCAACCAAACTAAAGAGCGAGGAGTACCTCGAATAAATAACCCACACGCACAATGATTAACACACGGGACAAGAACCATAATCATCTGCACAATCCACAATGGCACGAAAGCCAAAACACACAGCACAGGTACTCACGCACCAACGGCCATAGTAACAATAATTGACCGCACCATGGTGAACAAAGGGCACATATATACAAATACAATCAGTGGGAATAGGGGACAGGTGTGCGTAATGAAATGTGGAATGACCACCAGAGGGCAGGCTGGGCTCACGGATAGTACCCCAGCCAGGCATGTGAGTCAAGGTGATCAGAGGCAATTAAGCACAGCTGACGGGTACTAATGAGCTATTCTCTTTACCCTACAAGAATGAGGAGGGAACCGGCAGTGGGAAGAGGAAAAGAAAGAAAAGAGTGTTTGCTCCTCCAAAGGAGAGGACATACGTTTCAGAAGACGAAAAGAGGAAGGAGACAAACTACCTCTGGAGGATAGCCACCACGAGAGGGGAGCTATCCACGAAAGAACCATTAAGACGGTGACAAATCTGGGATTTATGTTATAGTTTAAAGATAATCGTCTTGTGGTCCTTTTCGTGTAAAGAAGAAGATGTATTTTTTCCTTGGGAGATCCTCAATAGAGAACTTTGTTAAATTAAGAAAACCTACTCCTGACTCGTTTATTCCACCTTTCCACTTCAGAGTAACACCAAATTACTTGGTCACCTCACAGTAAGTTCCAGAGGGATCCGTGACACCATCCCATCTGGTTTGCGTTTAGTGGGACTATTTGTTTTTCAACAGGACAATGACCCAACACACCTTCAGGCTGCCTGGTATGGCATCACTGCCTGGTATGGCAACTGCTCGGCCTCTAATCGCAAGGCACTACAGATGGTAGTGCGTACAGCCCAGTACATTACTGGGGCCTAAAAATTGTCAACGACTCCAGCCACCCAGGTAGACAGCCACCCCGTAGACTGTTCTCTCTGCTAATGCACGGCAATGTGGTACCGAAGCGCCAAGTGTAGGACCAAAAGGCTCCTTAACAGCTTCTACCCCCAAGCCTAAGGACTCCTGAACAGCTAATCAGAGGGCTACCCAGACCCCTCTTTTACGCTGCAGCTACTCCCTGTTTATTATTTTAAATGTTGTTTTATATTTTTTACTTAACACTTTTTTTTCTTAACTTCTTAAAGCATTGTTGATTAAGGGCTTGTAAAATAAGCATTTCACTGTAAGGTGTTGTATTCGGTGGATGTGACAAACATTTATAATTTTCTTTTTGATTTGATTCTATCATTCAGCCTGCAGTAGCAGCCATTGTGTGGTGTTCAATGTAGGCCTTTAACCTGTTTATCCACTTGTCCTTCAGACAAGGTGACTGAAAATGTTGGTGTTTGATGCAAGAAAACTCGTTCCAAATTAAATGCATTATTAGTCCCATACCATTATTTCAGAGAATCAGACAAATTATACTACCCTCTGCCTATTGGCTACTTAGCTTATTCAAGACGGTCTCAAAATACAACACTGCCCCTTAAAGACAAAAAAAAACTATTTAACTGACTTGCTTTTCAAAGATGTCTAGAAATGTACACCTTTTGTGCTCTTGTAGGAAGCAATAACTCCCCTTTTGCTGACTACAAATTATCTATAACTGGGCTAATAACTCACTAATTAGCAAAGGATATGAACAAAATGTTCACACGTGGCAACATGCAGCTCCTGCTTTGATCTCAAAACAAGCGCATCTACTCACAACCGCTCATCCAGTTCAAAGTAAATGGCACAGATCCATATATGGCAATGGTCTATTTGCATATAGGGGCGGTAGCTGGCCGAGTGGTTAGAGTGTTTGGCCAATAACCGAAAGAGTGTTGGATCGAATCCCAGAGCTAAAAAAATATGTTGTTCTGCCCCTGAACAAGGCAGTTAACCCACTGTTCCCCGGGAGGTCATCATTGTAAATAAGAATTTGTTCTTAACTGACTTGCCTAGTTAAATAAATGTTACAAAAAATATATATATATAGGCTATGATTGGTTATGCCGCACCGGTCTGTGTAGAGAACGGGCTTCGTCTTGCATGTCAATGCAATAGAATCCTACTCAGATGCGTTCTCTTGCACAGTTAGTTATGTTCAGGGTTGGGTAGGTGACTTTCTAAATGTAATCCTTTACAGTTACTAGTTACTTGTCCAAAACTGTAATCAGTAACGTAACTTTTGGATTACCCAAACTCGGGTAACGTAATCTGATTACATTCAGTTACTTTTAGATTCTTTCCCCTTAAGAGGCATTAGATGAAGACAAAAATGTATGTTACCAATTGAGGATATTGCAGGATAAATCAATGTTAAAGTTTACATAACTGGCCATGCATGGATGTTAAATTGTACTGTATGGGCTGGATATGTAGGCTTCTTTTAACCCATCGCTTTCTACTACATTTAGTAATATGATTCAATTGTATCTTTACATTTATATATATAATTTTCAAGTCCAAATATGGATGTAGCAACTACAGATTGCCCCTTTAAGTCTATCAAAAGTGTGCAAGTTTGAGCATGTGTCCATTAGGCCTATGGATGTATTTTTTTATCAGCATGAATTAGATTGAGGCTGGGATCCGCATATATGCAGCTGTTGCAAGAGCGCATTTCTCACTGGCTGTCTACTGGTTTAAAAAACAATGACTGATAGGCAGATTCAACTTCTTGATTTCAACCATTATTGGGTTCAGATATACATTTAGATTTGTGAACAGCCATCCACAGCAACCACAATAAGGCGCAAATAGCTAAATGAGAGAGCGGCATTGTGATTCACATCAATGCGCTGTGTAGATATCAATAATAAGTGATATCTGTATCTCTGTAGACGACACCACTGCTGTCATCCTTACCTCCAAGCATTTATTCAAGTTGGATAATCTTTGGATGCCGACAGCAGTCACACCATTGGAAGACATAGCTCAAACTAAAAGCCTATTTTTGCTCTACTCTTTTCCAGCAATCCATCAAACACATTTGGTATGTCATTATAGTGTTCTCTGACTTGTGGTCAGACTCGCTCAGGTGGAACAAACGTAAACTTGCGCCTTTTTTCAATGTCATTAAGAAAACAGAGTATTGTCAAATATTTTTTTTCGCAAACATCCTTTTTGAATTTAAAAGTAATCATCTGGTTTTTTAAAAGTTTCTGTAATCTGAGTACAATATTTTTGCTTGTAACGTAACAGATTACAGTTACTGTTTTTTGTAATCCATTACATGTAATGGATTATGTTGCAATGAAAGGGTATGTGGCATTGAAAGTGGCTAATATTGCATTGATTCAATCACAATTGCCAAAGGAAAGGGAAACGTTGATAGTGTTAACGAGTGATGTTCAATATCGTGCATCTCTCTGTGGGCTAATATTTCTACTGTGTGGCAGTCCCAGCGAGCTTAGAGGGAACATTGATTGACAGTATTGAATCCCGTGGCTATTTCCAAATACTCCTGTATATGTTAAACGTTCCTTTTTCAGGACCCTGTCTTTCAAAGATAATTCATAAAAATCCAAATAACTTCACAGATCTTCATTGGAAAGGGTTTAAACACTGTTTCCAATACTTGTTCAATGAACCATAAACAATTAATGAACATGCACCTGTGGAATGTTGGTTAAGACACTAACAGCTTACAGACGGTAGGCAATTAAGGTCACAGTTATAAAAACTTAGGCCACTAAAGAAGCCTTTCTACTGACTCTAAAAACACCAAAAGAAAGATGCCCAGGGTCCCTGCTCATCTGTGTGAACGTGCCTTAGGCATGCTGCAAGGTGGCATGATGACTGCAGATGTGGCCAGGGAAATAAATTGCAATGTCCGTACTGTGAAACGCCTAAGACAGCACTACAGGGAAACAGGATGGACAGCTGATCGTCCTCGAAGTGGCAGACCACATGTAACAACACCTGCACAGATTGGTACATCCGAACATCACACCTGCGGGACAGGTACAGGACGACAACAACAACTGCCCGAGATACAGCAGGAACGCACAATCCCTCCATCAGTGCTCAGACTGTCCGCAATAGGCTGAGAGAGGCTGGACTGAGGGCTTCTAGGCCTGTTGGAAGGCAGGTCCTCACCAGACATCATCGGCAACAACATCGCCTACGGGCACAAACCCACCGTCGCTGGACCAGACGGACTGGCAAAAAGTGCTCTTCACTGACGAGTTGGGGTTTTGTCTCACCAGGGCTCATTCCTTCGCGTTTATCGTCGAAGGAATGAGCGTTACACCGAGGCCTGTACTCTGGAACGGGATCAATTTGGAGGTGGAGGGTCCATTATGGTCTGGGGCGGTGTGTCACAGCATCATCGGACTGAGCTTGTTGTCATTGCAGGCAATCTCAATGCTGTGCATTACAGGGAAGACATCCTCCTCCCTCATGTGGTATCGTTCCTGCATGCTCATCCTGACATGACCCTCCAGCATGACAATGCCACCAGCCATACTGCTCGTTCTCTGTGTGATTTCCTGCAAGACAGGAATGTCAGGGTTCTGCCATGGCCAGCAAAGAGCCCGGATCTCAATCCCATTGAGCACGTCTGGGACCGGTTGGATTGGAGGGTGAGGGCTAGGGCCATTCCCCCAAAAATTGTACAGGAGCTTTCAGGTGCCTTGGTGGAAGAGTGGGGTAACATCTCACAGCAAGAAGTGGCAAATCTGGTGCAGTCCATGAGGAGGAGATGCACTGCAGTACTTAATGCAGCTGGTGGCCACACCAGATACTGACTGTTACTTTTGATTTTGACCCCCACCCCCCCTTTGTTCAGGGACACATTATTCCATTTCTGTTAGTCACATGTCTCTGGAACTAGTTCAGTTTATGTCTCAGTTGTTGAATCTTTTGTTCATACAAATGTTTACACATGTTAAGTTTGCTGAAAATAAACGCAGTTGGCAGTGAGGGAACATTTCTTTTTTTGCTGAGTTTATATATGGTATACCACCCAAGCCTAATGAGAAGCCCTAGTAACTGCATTCGACCAGCCAGCATAGTCTAGAAAACAGTGTGCTTTTAAAGGCTCTCATTGGTCGAACCAGCTCAGCGATAACATGTGTAGATGAACACAGATGAATGTGAATGGCGGTGTGATGTGTAAATGAGTTTATATCCTGCTGTGGACATGGTTAGAGTCCAGCAGAGCAGCAGGGACTGGGCTGGATGGACAACAGCAACATACACAGAAACATACATACTGTACTACTGCTTTATTGTGGGCTGTTGCTGCTATTACTCAATAAAGTCTATTATGAGATGCTGAGTTCCCTTCAGGCTTGATTACAGCATGGACATGGATATATAAACAGACACACACACACACACACACACACACCTATACACCTATTTATTATAGTCTACATTATGGGACTATAAACAGTTGGAGTTTTCCTCCCATCACTGATCATTAGCTATAATAGGACTTCTTGGTACATCTCATGTCATCATTACGACAGCATTATGTAGGCCTTACAAGGCCTTATAACAGCTCATAACACACTCATAATGTCCTTAATAATCTTCTCACAACGTTTTACTGCTGTGGATCTAACAATATAAAGCAACTCCACATGTTATTTTGAATGGCAGGGGTTTTACACAACACACAGCATTCAGCTAGACAGCGTATTCACTAAAAGACAGGGGAGAGAGAGAGAGAGAGAATGAGGGAGAGGAATACGGAAAGAGTTCTCTGTCACATGATGAAACGATGAGAGAGTGTCCTCGGGCCCCATTATGATGACACGAAAAAGTGGCATGCTGGTGTCATGAGAGACCATGTTAGTCACTATAATTTGTGGCATAATGCATTTCACAACTGCTTGTAATATGACGGCCATGTTTTCAGCACTTTTGCCATTGTGATAAAGGGGAGCAGACACTTAGTCATATATTGTTGAGATATGTCACTTTCCCACAGTATCTACTGTGTCATTACTTTTTGGGGTTTTGCTTACGGGGCAGATGGGAGTTTGGTCGGTGAGATAGAGATATAGAGATAGTCCTTTTCCCCTTCATAATTACTTTTGAATTAAGCTGAGTCAGACTTCCTCAGTATTCCCGTGGTAAGATAGAGGCATACAACACGCATGGCTAACAGAGCACGCTAACTTCACTAGCCTAACCCTAGAATGGAGGTGTGCTGGTGTTTGATGCCATCCCATAATGTACGTTGTCTTCCTATTCCTATCCACTCTTAATCTTGTTTCAGCAATTCATTCATTAAACTATTCATCCACCAGGCAAAAGTAAATTAAGACAAGCTTTATGTTTTATATTTTAGCTAGTGTGAAGGTTCAAAATATAACTATTGGCTGGCAGGTGACTATATTTACATTGTAACTCATTGATCCTGCTCAATGGTATTACCCCTCCTGTCTACTCTCATCTATCGCACTCTGTCTCTCCCACTCACCCACCCACACACACACACGCGTCTATCCTGGAAACATGGTATGCAATAGAGTAGTAGGTGAGTACTGAGTAGGTGCTGAGGCTGCAGACCTGAGTCTACATAGATGTATTACATTACTCTGTCAAGCATTCATTATCGAAAACAAACCAAATTTGTATTGGAAACAGCCAGGAATGCCAGATCTGCCTATGCACGTGTACAGGAATGCCAGATGAGCCTGAATATGTGTTTAGTGCTGCTAGATCAACCTCGGTGTGTGTTCAGGGTTGCCAGATCTGCTTCAGTATGTGTTCCGGGTTGCCAGATCTTCCTTAGTATGTGTACAGAGTCGCCAGATCTGCCTCAGTACGTGTTCAGGGTTGCCAGATTCGTCTCAGTATGTGTTCAGAGTTTCCAGATCTGCCCCAGCCTGTGCTCAAGGTTGGCAGTTCTAACTCAGTGTAAGTGTTCAGGGTCACCAGATCTTCCACAGACTGTGTTCAGGGTTGCCAGATCTGCCACAGACTGTGTTTGGGGTTGCCAGATATGCCTCAGTATGTGTTCAGAGTTGCCAGATCTGCCTCAGCCTGTGCTCAGCATTACCAGATCTGCCACAGACTGTGTTCAGGGTTGCCAGATCTGCATCAACCTGTGTTCACCTCTCATAGTATCCACTACTATTTGTTACGGGTGGCATATATCGTGGCAATTTCCTGTATTACCAAATGAAGAGAGAGCAAACCACACACAAGTCAGAGTTATATATTTAAAGTCCATCTTTAATTATATGAGCTTCACCATAGCCCTTTGACTCTCAGATCATTTCAGTGTCTATAAATGAATTCTGAGAGTGCTTACAAAAGAATACTTAATATTTTATAGCCAAGATTACACCCCTCTCTACTCACAATGACGAACCACAGATCTTAGGAACTTCACAAAGGGCCTTTTACTTGAAAGAGGAGTATCCCATAGCCAGATAGCATTAGCTATAAATTATCGTTCAGTTTGGTTTCTTAGACAAGGTTCTACTTCTCGTTCTTGGTACTTCATATTACCAAAACATTACCTCATCCAATGGCATATATCAATTGTCAAATCTAGATACACCCATCTCAAATACACCCCCTCCTGGACAAGCTCAAGGAGGAGAGTGAGCCTCTAGGTCATATACTAGGTCAAGAGAAGGGCACCATCAGAGGGGACATACAATGGTTCCAGACACTGCCATAATCCTGCCCCCAATGAGAAAAGGAGGGAGTGACGTGGAGTACAGACACAGTGGAGCCCTTCACATGGTTTCACAGATATATTCATTATGAAGAGAATGTTCAAACCTGACTTCTCCCTTTCTGATATTCTGCCTATTACCAGACATGTAAAAGAGAAGCCTGACCTCTCCCCTCTCTGGGCCCCAAGTGACTTTTCCCTAGAGAAGAGAGAGGAAAATGCAACTGCCAACAGTGTAGTCCAAAAGAAGACATTCTAATGACAAGTATAAAGTAAATAAAACATCTTATTTATCTATGTTACCTAACTAATTCTGATTCAGCTATGACACATCACAGCCACATTCTCTTTTATTCCATTTAGCCTACAGAGCACTGATACCTACAAATGACCTCCACCTTTATTTTGCTCTTACACTCTTCCTCTCACCCTCACATACTCACTCTATCTGCTGTCGTTCTCTCTGGGATTAAGTCTAGTGGATTTAGTGTCTGATTTTGAATGTCATATCAAAGTCTAGTAGGAGTGTCTGGGAGCGAACTGTCTGGTGGTGGGTGCTGTTTGTCTAGATCCACAGTGCCTAGAAGCTGAGTGCAATGCTGGTCGGTGGACAATGCAGATCTAGACAGTGTGGCTACTCCTGGCTGTTGAGTGACTGGTATCAGATGGGATATCTGTATCAAAATATGGTAAACTTTCATTTAACACTACTCAGTGACTCTCTCTCTCTCCCTCGCTGTGCAGTGTCCACTCTAAAATACTGTGTTTATTTTTATTTCCACTAAGGAGCTGGCATTAATTAGTTAGAGCTCTTACCACCCTAACCCAAGCCTTACTTTTAGCATTAGTCCCATACCACAGCCGAAGCACACTAGCCTATTTTAATTATTTATTTTACCTTTATTTTCAATGTCGGCCAAGGAACAGTGGGTTAACTGCCTGTTCAGGGGCAGAATGACAGATTTGTACCTTGTCAGCTCGGGGATTTGAAGTTGCAACCTTTCGGTTCCTAGTCCAATGCTCTAAACACTAGGCTACCCTGCCACCCCGTGACTGCGGGGAGTGACTGCTCTTAATGCCCCAAAAAATACACCGACACAAATATAGGCCTGTAACCACACACAATATGCGTCTGTCTATTTTACAAGCACAATATGACATGGATTGGATTACACAATGTGTTCCATTCTACACAAACCTATGTAGGCTAGGCCTATGTTACTTAGGACAGAAAGTATTTTGTTATTAAATTCCTTTAGACGTGCATTTAATTCCATATAACTGATTTGATCTTCAGCAACTCAACGTTATGTTTTGTTCATTGTTCATTCACTTCCCCTTGATCTACTAGCTGTCTCTCAAGCTAACCCGCTTTCCCATGTAACCCTTCAGCTTCCTGTTGGGTTTGAAAAACACGTTTTGAATACAGTTGAATGAAAAACACAGTCATTTCCAATAGAGCTCCTACTTGTGAGTGTGACACTGTGATGATTCTCATCAGAACCTCCCTCCATTCCAGAACACTGACAGTCAATTACATTTAAATGACCCCTGATGCTAACACTACAGGATACAACAATACATGTAATTATCTCCCTTTCTCTCTATTCTCCTCTCTTTTCATCCTTTTCATACAGAAAGGGGGAAAGAGAGAGTTAGACAGGGAGGGGGAAGAGAATGATCATGGCCTCTAAACCTTCAAGCTGCATACTGGACCCTATTCCAACGAAACTACTGAAAGAGCTGCTTCCTTTGCTTGGCCCTCCTATGCTGAACATAATAAACGGCTCTGTGTACCAAACTCACTAAAAGTGGCAGTAATAAAGCCTCTCTTGAAAAAGCCAAACCTTGACCCAGAAAATATAAAAAACTATCGGCCTATATCGAATCTTCCATTACTCTCAAAAATTTTAGAAAAAGCTGTTGCGCAGCACACTGCCTTTCTGAAGACAAACAATGTATACGAAATGCTTCAGTCTGGTTTTATACCCCATCATAGCACTGAGACTGCACTTGTGAAGATGGTAAATTACCTTTTAATGGTGTCAGACCGAGGCTTTGTATCTGTCCTCGTGCTCCTAGACCTTAGTGCTGCTTTTGATACCATCGATCACCACATTCTTTTGGAGAGATCGGAAACCCAAATTGGTCTACACGGACAAGTTCTGGCCTGGTTTAGATCTTATCTGTCGGAAAGATATCAGTTTGTCTCTGTGAATGGTTTGTCCTCTGACAAATCAACTGTAAATGTCGGTGTTCCTCCAGGTTCCGTTTTAGGACAATTTTACCTCTTGGGGATGTCATTTGAAAACATAATGTTAACTTTCACTGCTATGTGGATGACACACAGCTGTAAATTTCAATGAAACATGGTGAAGCCCCAAAATTGCCCTTGCTAGAAGCATGTGTTTCAGACATAAGGAAGTGGGTGGCTGCAAACTTTCTACTTTTAAACTCGGACAAAACAGAGATGCTTGTTCTAGGTCCCAAGAAACAAAGATATCTTCTGTTGAATCTGACAATTAATCTTAATGGTTGTACAGTCGTCTCAAATAAAACTGTGAAGGACCTCGGCGTTACTCTGGACCCTGATCTCTCTTTTGAAGAACATATCCAGACCATTTCAAGGACAGCTTTTTTCCATCTACGTAACATTGCAAAAATCAGAAACTTTCTGTCCAAAAATGATGCAGAAAAATTCATCCATGCTTTTGTCACTTCTAGGTTAGACTACTGCAATGCTCTACTTTCCGGCTACCCGGATGAAGCACTAAATAAACTTCAGTTAGTGCTAAATATGGCTGCTAGAATCCTGACTAGAACCAAAAAATGTGATCATATTACTCCAGTGCTATCCTACCTACACTGGCTTCCTGTCAAAGCAAGGGCTGATTTCAAGGTTTTACTGCTAACCTACAAAGCATTACATGGGCTTGCTCCTACCTATCTCTCTGATTTGGTCCTGCCGTACATACCTACACGTACGCTACGGTCACAAGCTGCAGGCCTCCTAATTGTCCCTAGAATTTCTAAGCAAACAGCTGGAGGCAGGGCTTTCTCCTATAGAGCTCCATTTTTATGGAACGGTCTGCCTAGCCATGTCAGAGACGCAAACTCGGTCTCAACCTTTAAGTCTTTACTGAAGACTCATCTCTTCAGTGGGTCATATGATTGAGTGTCGTCTGGCCCAGGAGTGGGAAGGTGAACGGAAAGGCTCTGGAGCAACGAACCGCCCTTGCTGTCTCTGCCTGGCCGGTTCCCCTCTTTCCACTGGGATTCTCTGCCTCTAACCCTATTACAGGGACTGAGTCACTGGCTTACTGGGGCTCTCTCATGCCGTCCCTGGAAGGGGTGCGTCACCTGAGTGGGTTGATTCACTGATGTGGTCATCCTGTCTGGGTTGGCGCCCCCCCCTTCTTGGGTTGTGCCATGGCGGAGATCTTTGTGGGCTATACTCAGCCTTGTCTCAGGATGGTAAGTTGGTGGTTGAAGATATCCCTCTAGTGGTGTGGGGGCTGTGCTTTGGCAAAGTGGGTGGGGTTATATCCTTCCTGTTTGTCCCTGTCCAGGGGTGTCCTCGGATGGTGCCACAGTGTCTCCTGACCCCTCCTGTCTCAGCCTCCAGTATTTATGCTGCAGTAGTTTATGTGTTGAGGGGCTAGGGTCAGTTTGTTATATCTGGAGTACTTCTCCTGTCCTATTCGGTGTCCTGTGTGAATCTAAGTGTGCGTTCTCTAATTCTCTCCTTCTCTCTTTCTTTCTCTCTCTCGGAGGACCTGAGCCCTAGGACCATGCCCCAGGACTACCTGACATGATGACTCCTTGCTGTCCCCAGTCCACCTGGCCGTGCTGCTGCTCCAGTTGAAACTGTTCTGCCTTATTATTATTCGACCATGCTGGTCATTTATGAACATTTGAACATCTTGGCCATGTTCTGTTATAATCTCCACCCGGCACAGCCAGAAGAGGACTGGCCACCCCACATATGCTCTCTCTAATTCTCTCTTTCTTTCTCTCTCTCGGAGGACCTGAGCCCTAGGACCATGCCCCAGGACTACCTGACATGATGACTCCTTGCTGTCCCCAGTCCACCTGACCGTGCTGCTGCTCCAGTTTCAACTGTTTTGCCTTATTATTATTCGACCATGCTGGTCATTTATGAACATTTGAACATCTTGGCCATGTTCTGTGATAATCTCCACCCGGCACAGCCAGAAGGGGACTGGCCACCCCACATAGCCTGGTTCCTCTCTAGGTTTCTTCCTAGGTTTTGGCCTTTCTAGGGAGTTTTTCCTAGCCACCGTGCTTCTACACCTGCATTGCTTGCTGTTTGGGGTTTCTGTACAGCACTTTGAGATATCAGCTAATGTAAGAAGGGCTATATAAAAAAATGTATTTGAATGACAGAGAGAGACACCGATAGAGAGAAAGAGAGAGAAAGAGAGAGAGAGAGAGAGAGAACGGGCGATAGAAAGAAAGAAAGAAAGAAAGAAAGAAAGAAAGAAAGAAAGAAAGAAAGAAAGAAAGAAAGAAAGAAAGAAAGAAAGAAAGAAAGAAAGAAAGAAAGAGAGGAGGATGGGAATGCTGGATGGTGAACTAAGGCACCGTAAGGGGTAGACTTTCCACAGCACAGCTACCTGTGACTACATGATTGGAGCTTACAGCACAGGGGAAGACCGGTTAGAGGCCACACCCACTAACTAAATGAAAAACACAGCACGCAAACCATCACTCCTCATTTCATACACACACACAAACAGACACACACACACACAAAAACTCAGTGTGCTCAGGATAGATTGTGTGAATGAATGTCATCACTGGTACGCACACGCAAACGCGTCAAAGAGACAACGGAAGTGTACGCACACACACACACTATGAACATACACTCAACCTAAGATATAGAAAGGATGGATGAAACAAATAGGATATACACTGTAGGTGCAGATTTGGGTTCTTCAGTGTGTGTACTATTTTGATTCTTGTTTCTTTTCGGTAGATCATCACTGAACACTATCTCTGCCAAGCGAGCATCCTGCTAGTGTGACCCAAATACAGGGCTGCTGCTGTCTGATTGGCTAACAGAGAGGATGGGTGAAGCAGAGGCAGTCTCTCCTACAAACACACACACACCGTCATATGCCAGATAATTACATCCAGCAGGTAGACCTCCAGCACATTTTGTGTGTGTGTGTGTGTGTGTACATGTGTGTGTGTGTGTGTACGTGTGTGCTTCTTTCAATCATTCAGTAGTGCTTGGAAAGCACAGAATAAGAATGAGGGAGTAAGGAGTAGAGGGATGGAGCTGCAATATCAATGGTTAGTAGGGAGATGGGGTAGGGTTGCTGCTGGGTCACAGAGTTGTGCTTGTGCTGTTGTGCCTCGGGGAAGACAGTGGGGGAGCACTAGAGGAATCCTGTAGGCCTATATTGAGGTTAACCCTTAGCCATCTCATCTCAGCGTATTCTGCCACAACCCAGGCCCTGCGGCACCAGAGCATCACAGACACCCGCACAGGCACGTCCACACACACACACACACACACACACACACACACACACACACACACACACACACACACACACACACTCAGACCTGCTTGGATCCACAGTCAGCCAGCACTGCCAACCCCACATGGCCCTGAGGCAGGGGCATGCTGGGAAAAACAGCTGCTAGGATCCCCACAGCCCCCTGACACAGGCATACTGTACATGAGGATGTGTCTGCCATTTAACATTTAACCCTGAGTGGAATATCACCACCCTCCTTTGTCTCTTCTTCCAGTCTCTCCTAGACACACAGAGACATTCTAGTTTTTATTAACAACATTCATATCTGGACACAATAAAAAAAAATATGTGAGTGAGAGAGTGTGTGAGAGAGAGAGGATCCAGTCAGTCTATTTTATGGAGAAAATCTGATACATCACAGACCGAGGGTGGGCCAAAAAGAGAGAAAGACACATACACAAACAGAGCATGTTTGCTCTAAACCCAAACATCTTGGCCACAGTGCGAAAACCAAAGAGAGATAATCGATCTGACACACAGTGGCTCAAACCAAGCTGGCTCACACACAAACAAAGGAGTGCAGATCGATACGACACTCGGTGGCTCAATCCAAATGCGTTGAGAGAGAGGATCCGCTTACAATGTGTCTCTACTCTACTCTCAGTCTGAAGCGAGGGAGTGAATGAGAGGGTGATGGAGTGAGGGACTGAGGGAGGGAGGCATTTTAACCTACACGATTTTAAAAGAAGACCCTCAGAACCTTGGGAAAGATCCCCTGAACAGGAGAAACCATTTGGATCCATTGGCAGTTGTAGCCGCAGGGCTGTTTATTATGGAGAATGAACATTGTTTCATCAGATACATTCCAGTACCCCTACCTCTCTTCCTTCTATCCCCTTAGTTTTTCTCTCTGTGTCTCTGTCTCTGTCTCTGTCTCTGTCTCTGTCTCTGTCTCTGTCTCTCTCTCTCTCTCTCTCTCTCTCTCTCTCTCTCTCTCTCTCTCTCTCTCTCTCTCTCTCTCTCTCTCTCTCTCTCTCTCTCTCTCTCTCTCTCTCTCTCTCTCTCTCTCTCTCTCTCTCTCTCTCTCTCTCTCTCTCTCTCTCTCTCTCTCTCTCTCTCTCTCTCTCTCTCTCTCTCTCTCTCTCTCTCTCTCTCTCTCTCTCTCAATTCAAATCAATCCAATTTGCTTTATTGGCATGACATAACAATGTATCAAAATTGTCAACTGGAATACAGGACTACAGTAACAACAATAACCAAGGGTCAATGTAGTGCGCTGCCAACCCACAGCTCTCTGCGTCCTCCCCCAACAGGACAGGTAGCCTATTCTCAGAGAGGTCGTTGAAACCTTGAATAAGGGTTTAAAATTTGTGGAAATGACACTCTCTAATTGTTTTATATTTTTTTACATTTTGTCAGGAAATGCAGCTCTTTCTCAGGTTCTGCTGTGGTGCAGGTGTTGCACAGCCTTTCCTCTACAGGGAGCCAGGTTTTCCTGTGTCTACCCTTCTCAATGGCAAGGCCCCTCCCTCACTCACTCACTCACTCACTCTCACTCACTCACTCACTCACTCACTCACTCACTCACTCCCTCCCTCACTCCCTCACTTCCTCCCTCCCTCACTCCCTCCCTCTCCCTTGAGAGAGTGACAGGAGAATCAAACAGCAGTCTAAAGTGTTTGACTCCTCATCATCTCATGTGAGTGTAGCTAGCTATACCTTCTGAACCCACACAGATAACACCCCTGGGGACATGGAAATTGCCACACACACACACACACACACACGCACACACCGTACTGTTCACCCATGCACACACACCGTACTGTTCACACATGCTCACGCACACACACAGACTTCGACACATAGGCTTCACATGTGCTTGACTGACAAATTGAACTGACAAACACACACACACACACACACTGCAGCATGTGTCTCTGTGCCTGAGGCTTCAGAGGTGATTCCTTTACAAGTCTCAATGATGGGCTGTGGAGACACTAGGCTATTTTTAGCTCTCTCACACTCTCCCCTCCCCTCTCACACTCCCACTCTCCCTTCCATTGATAGAGTGCACTCCCCCTCTCCCTTCTTTTTATTCAAAGCAGCTTTATTTATTCAAAGCCTTTCCACCTCTATCCTTTTCTTTCACATTTCTCCATCCCTATTTCTCTCCGTCCAGCTTTTTTTTCCTCCACAACAACCCCTCTCTTTTCACACACAAGGCTAAGATTAGCCATTACACAAGGCTAAGATTAGCCATTAACTCCAAAATCATAAGGTTAGGCATTAACTCCGAATGGTTAAGGTAAGGGGTTAAGGTGTGGAATAGGCTTAAAACAAGCTAGCTTGATTGGAACATGCAACCTTTGGTACCAGAGGCTTACGGCCAGCCGCAATCCCACGTCGTACACACACCCTGGCACACACACTGAAGATCTACCGCCCGTAGCCAGACTCCAAGGCCATGGACTTCTCACAGATGTACGTATAGCAGTACTGAGTGAGCGAGTCAAGTGAGTGAGCGAGTCAAGTGAGTGAGTGAGTGAGTGAGTGAGTGAGTGAGTGAGTGAGTGAGTGAGTGAGTGAGTGAGTGAGTTATGCTATGCCGTGTTCACGTGCGATTCGGGAACTGGGAAGCTCAAGAATTTCACACTGGGAAAGTATCACAGTCAACCAATAAGAAGCTCTACACAAACAACTTGTTTTGTATGTGAACGCTGCATTAGTTACTTAGTTAGTGATGTACAGTTGAAGTTGGGAGTTTACATACACCTTAGCCTAATACATTTAAACTCAGTGTTTCACAATTTCTGACATTTAATCCTAGTAAAAAATCTGTCTTGGGTCAGTTAGGATCACCACTTTATTTTAAGAATGTGAAATGTCAGAATAACAGTAGAGAGAATGATTTATTTACACTTTTATTTATTTCATCACATTCCCAGTGGGTCAGAAGTTTACATACACTCAATTAGTATTTGGTAGCATTGCCTTTAAATTGTTTAACTTGGGTCAAATGTTTCGGGTAGCTTTCCACAAGCTTCCCACAACAAGTTGGGTGAATTTTGGCCCATTCCCCCTGACAGAGCTGGTGTAACTGAGTCAGGTTTGTAGGCCTCCTTGCTCGCACACACTTTTTAAGTTCTGCCCACAAATCTTGTATAGAATTGAGGTCAGGGCTTTGTGATGGCCTCTCAAATACCTTGACTTTGTTGTCCTTACGCTATTTTGCCACAACTTTGGAAGTATGCTTGGGGTCATTGTCCATTTGGAAGCAACCAAGCTTTAACTTCCTGACTGATGTCTTGAGATGTTGCTTCAATATATCCAAATAATTTTCCTACCTCATGATGCCATCTACTTTGTGAAGTGCACCAGTCCCTCCTGCAGCAAAGCACCCCCACAACATGATGCCCCACCCCCATGCTTCACGGTTGGGATGGTGTCTTCGGATTGGCCAAACAGTTCTATTTTTGTTTCATCAGATCAGAGGCCATTTCTCCAAAAAGTATGATCTTTGTCCCCATGTGCAGTTGCAAACCATAGTTTGGCTTTTTTTATGGCGGTTTTGGAGCAGTGGCTTCTTCCTTGCTGAGTGGCCTTTCAGGTTATGTCTATATAGGACTCGTTTTACTGTGGATATAGATACTTTTGTATCTGTTTCCTCCAGCATCTTCACAAGGTCCTTTGCTGTTGTTCTGGGATTGATTAGCACTTTTCTCACCAAAGTACGTTAATCTCTAGGAGACAGAACGCGTCTCCTTCCTGAGCTGTATGACGGCTGCATGGTCCCATGGTGTTTGTTTGTACAGATGAACGTGGTACCTTCAGGTGTATGGAAATTACACCCAAGGATGAACCAGACTTGTGGAGGTCTTATGAGGACTTCTGAGGTCTTGGCTGATTTCTTTTGATTTTCCCATGATGTCAAGCAAAGAGGCACTGAGTTTGAAGGTAGGCCTTGAAATACATTCACAGCTATACCTCCAATTGACTCAAATTATGTGAATTAGAAGCTTCTAAAGCCATTATATCATTTTCTGAAATGTTCCAAGCTGTTTAAAGGCAGAGTCAACTTAGTGTATGTACACTTCTGACCCACTGGAATTGTGATACAGGGAATTATAAGTGAAATAATCTGTATGTAAACAATTGTTGGAAAAATTACTTGTGTCATGCACAAAGTAGATGTCCTAGCCGACTTGCCAACACTATAGTTTGTTAACAAGAACTTGAAAAACAAGTTTTAACGACTCCAACCTAAGTGTATGTAAACTTCCCGACTTCAACTGTAGATACCAAGCCTCTCTGAGTGTCCTAGTCTTAGTGATGTTTATGGCTGTGTCTCAAATGGCATCCTATTCCCTACATAATGCACTCCTTTTGACCAGAGACCTACAGGCCCTGGTCAAAGGCAGTGCACAATATAGGGAATAGGAGTCATTTCAGACACAGCCTGTGTGGCTGTCTGGCTGAGTGGATGTATTAGTAAGAGAGTATGTTACTTAGTGGTCTGTGAGAGTTTGTCAGTGATGTGTACTAGTAGGCAGGTCAGTGCCAGTAGTGACAGGGTCAGTTGGTGCCAGACATATGGTGTCACTCCCAGCAGTGTCCCTGCAGTGGCAGAACTGGGCAACACCTGGTGCCACCTAACAGGGCCCTGGCAGCATCTGGGTCACACACACACATGGGTGCTCGATACGCACACACACACACACACACACACACACGGGCACAAAGCCATACACACACAGCCAGAGGTGACCTGATGCAGCTACACATGGACGGAAGAAGTGTGAGATGGAGATAGAAAGTGAGAGAGAGAGCGAGAGAGAGAGAGAGAGAGAGGGAAGGCAAGAGAGGGATAATGCATATATCACTCTGCATTTATCCCTTATGTAAAGAAATATGAAAGGGTCCCAGTAAGGGCAGAAGTGAGCAGTGATCTTATACAGTAATTAGTAGTGACTGTGGGCGCAGCCATGGCTCCTCTCCTTGTCGTTCCAGGAATGTGAGCCATGCATGTGAGTGGGGGCGTCCATTCCGTGACAACAGCCACACACAAAGACAACACTGTCACCAAGGACCATACACTGTCAACAAGACTCCAGCGCCACACTAGATTTAGAATAACTAGAATATCCATGGGAGAGTCCATGGTTTTTGGGGCAGAATACACATAGGTACAATGGAAATCTCCATTGCTACATAAAGAACAAAGAGAAAGAGATAACATTCTTATAATGACAGATAACACTGATGATTAGATCATCCAAATGGTGCAGCAAATTTAGCCACCATATTGAATGAGGCATTGGATCCGCAATGCCGTTCTGGTCATTCTAACTCTATGACCCCAGCTCTGTCAATTGGAGTGTCCATTCTAGTCATTCTAACTCTACGGCGCCAGCATCTATCAATGGGAGGGTCCTATCTAGTCATTCTAATTCTATGGCGCCAGCTATTATCACCAAGGCCTGAGCACGCAGGCAGGCTAATTGGTCTGTCTTACATAACATTGTGCTGGGTCACTTAACGAGGAGGAGACAGGCCAGAGACTAATGAGCTCTGAACATCAGTCACATGATATCACCTCGCCACTGTAATAAAGACATGGAGGAGAGGAGAGAGAGGGTGATGGGGAGAGAGAAAGAGAGAGAGAAAGACATAGGCTGGGCTTGATGGAAATTGAGAGGGAGAGAGAGGAACAAGGAGACAGATAACGCTAGAGAAAGGTGCAGAGAGTGTGTGCGTGCCTGCCTGAGTGTGTGTGTGTGTGTGTGTGTGTGTGTGTGTGTGTGTGTGTGTGTGTGTGTGTGTGTGTGTGTGTGTGCGCGCGCGAGAGAGAGTAGAAAGTTAAAGAAGTGGACGAAAAGAAGAGAAGAGGAAAGAAGGAGAGACACACAAGGGAGGGAGGGAGGGAGGGAGGGAGGGAGGGAGGGAGGGAGGGAGGGAGGAGAGGGAGGGAGGGAGGGAGGGAGGGAGGGAGGGAGGGAGGGAGGGAGGGAGGGAAAGAGTGATAGGTCAGTACATTCTCTACCATGGCCATCTCTGAGAATGTCTGATCAATGATAATCCTATTGCCTCTCCACTCCGAGAGGAGGAAACAGAGAGAGAATGAGATGGGAGGGGGAGAGGTGTCAGATTAACTGGATATAACCTGATCTAACTGAGAAAAAAAGAGAGAGAGACACACAGGGCGAAAGAGAGAACAAGAGAAAGAGAGCGAATGGGATGAGGAGTCACAGTGCCAGTATACAGTAACTGTATAACAGAAATTCTCGCAAGCCCTAACCAACTCTTGATCTGGCTATTATGAGAGACTAAACTACATACTGACACAAAGTGAGGGTGAGAGAGTGAGAGATATAGGAAATGTGATGGTACGGGTATTTATCAGTATCACTGTTGATAACTTTGAGACATAAAGACACATTAGTGTAAGTGAAGTTCTGGAGTACACACTGCCAGTACAATAAAGTTCAGTACAGTACAGACCAGTACAGACCAGACCAGTACAGTACAGACACAGATTGTGTAGTTCAGTACCATCTGATCACATTGATCAATATTATCAAGATAAGAGAACCTGCTGAAGACTTATGAGAACGGACTGTAAGGCAGAGACTGTATCCAGAAAAGGAGGGCTTCTGCTGGAACTAGATACAGAACAGTGGAGCAATCTTCATCAGAAGTCATTAGAAATGAGAGAGAGAGAGAGAGAGAGAGAGAGAGAGAGAGAGAGAGAGAGAGAGAGAGAGAGAGAGAGAGAGAGGGGCTGCTGAGGCTGCAGTAGTTCTGGTGGGCTGGTTTAATCCCACAGACTGATAGAATGAGTCCAAATAACATGTACAGTGGAGAGAACAGGAGAGGAGGAAGTGACTGTATTGCTATGCTGACATTTTTATCTAAATATCATATAATTTCTGGGTAACAATTAAATACCTTACTGTGATTATCTTCAATCAAAATTGTCAAAAAGAAACAAAAATAGCTTCTTAGCAGACAGTATTTTGTCAAGCAGTGTTGTGGAGGGGAAAACTGAAAAATACCTTTCTTATTTGACTATTAACTAATTTACCGCCTGGTGATAGCACCAGCCAGGCCAGAACTCCATCCCACCAAATCAGGCTGAACTTAAGGCAGTCTTTTCAAACAGCTCGTACACAAAAAGGGCATTATCATCATTACCACAATTTCACAGTATTATATAAAGGGAGAGAATTGTTTCTTTGTTATATAATATTGCTATTTCATGAAATAATAGAACGTGCTGAAAGAGAGGGATGAGAAAGAGCGTGAAGGGAGGAAAGGAGGGGAGCGAGGAAGGAGGGGGGGTCACACTTCTCTCCAATGAATACAACTTAATTACCACATCCCCCTCTCATTTCCCCTCCGCTCCCAGAGGAGGACGAGAGAAGAGGAAGATGAAACAGAGAGGGGAAAGAGATGGAGACAAGGGGCAGAGAGGAGAAAACGAGTGTAGAACAGGGCAGAGCGAGAGAGAGAGAGCAAAAAGAAACAGAGAGACAGAGAGAGAGAGAGAGAGAGAGAGAGAGAGAGAGAGAGAGAGATTGTCTTAAAAGATAGAGGAGGAGAGCATAAAGACAGAGAGGAGAGAGGCTGAGAGAGAAAGACGGAGAGGAGAGGAAGGAAGACAACAAGACCTAGAGGAATGTATAGCGTCCATCTTTAATTCGGGGTCTTTGTAAATGGAAAGTGGCTGTCGGAGTGATCCTTCGGATTCATCAGCTCTAGCACAAATAGCTGCCATATTAACCCACTCAGGCTGAAGAAGAGAGAAGAGGAGAGAGGAGATGAGAATGATGCGAGAGGAGGAAAGGATTTGAGTAAAATATGGAAGGGGAGAGAAGAGGGTGTCGAAGCGAAAAGCGAGGAGAGAAGATTAGAGTGGAAATGGGGGGGAGAAAGTACAGAGTGCTAGTTCCCTCCTCATTATCAAGACTCGGGAGGATTTGGGGTTTGCATTGCTGAGGGGAACTGGGCCTTAAAGAGCACCATGGGATTCTACTCACTGAGAAATGAGGACAAAGTGCTCGCTCGGCTCTTCTACCTCCGTAACACCAGTGCGCAAGCACACAGATGGGCAGACACACATACAGTCACGCAAGCATACCACCCCCTGCGAACACTCACCCATAGAAACAACACACATCCCCACACAGCACACACATCCCCACACACCACACACATGGCGCTCTCTTGAAACCTGACTGTGCTCATCATGAGTGACACCTGCATGTCATTCACGGTGGGCCAATTAGAGTAAAGCAGCAGGTCTCTCCCCTCCAGGGAGACAATAGAGGAACGGCTGGAGCCATGACATCATTCTAGGCTACGGCAGAACACAGCAGAACAGGAGAGGAAAGGTAATTATGTGGCGAACGCCTCAAGAGACGCCCTTTAGAGGTGTGTGCGTGTGTGCGTGTGCGCGCGTGTGTGTGTATGTGCATGCATGTGTGCATGCGTTTGCTTCAATAACCTCCAGTTCATTGACAAGTACTATGTAATTACCATATGCCAGTGACATCCTTCCGCCATACATCCTTTTGGCAAAGGTATAAAAATTGAATAGGGGACGACACTGACTAATGCCTTGGAGATAGACGGTTTTGATAAACACAAATCATTTGTCTTTGGCCCTGTAATTCTAGTGAATGTAATACTGGGGGGAAAGTGAATATAACTCTAGTGAATCGGGGGGAGAGGTGATTGCCTAACGCCGTACACTTAAATGCCTGATTATCTTGAGACTCAACCCTACTGACGTGTAATTTCGCTTGCTGCATGTATAGGGAATGTATGAAACCAGATAGCAATGTGGCTAATGCTACATCACCTCTGCCGTCCCCCGGGGCACCAATCAGCGTATCGCAGCAGGAGGGAGGGGGGGGGGGGGGGGTTGACGACGATGATTTCATATTTCATATATGAAATAGTATTTGCAGGAAGGGTATTAAGATAGCAATCTCTCCATTACGGCTTGGTGCGTATTGTGTGTATGTGTGTGTGTGTGTGTGTGTGTGCGCGTGCGAACCCGCTTGCATGCCTGTGCTTGAGCGAATGTCTGTGTACTTGCGTGCCCTTGAACGTGTAAGCAATTTTGGGTGACTGTGTACCGAAAAAACAAACTATTTTTTGAAGGGGACACATCTCCAAAAGGTCAGTGAGTTATTTCCCCCCCCCCGTTCCCTTAAATGTCTCAATCAAATGTAATCTCACCACTGAGTCTGTGACTAACCCTGCGTTCTCTATGCTGTGAGCCTGACATTTAACTACCATCTAGAACGTTTCAACGGTTGAGCTTGCCGCAATGCATTTATGTGCCTGACAGTTTAGACACTATTGCAAACTAATGAAGACAAGTATCTGTAAGAATCAGGGAAGATTAGAATAAGCCGTGGGATTTCTGGTTATTGTCTTCACACTGATGTGGAATAAAATTCCTGTAAGCAAAAGGAGACCAAAAAAAAGTCACGCAGTTTACGCATCGAAGCTACGGTAACACGTCACAAAACGAATTTAGGTATCAAGGTCGGTCATTTTACATCAAGGAGGATTGTCTTTTTCATGTGCTATTTAACCTACATGCATTTTCATATATGCCCTTTCTCGTTCCTAGCTCGGTAACTAGCTAGACGTTGCCTTGCATCATTGCTATTGGCTGAACATGGTTCTGTCTGAATGGGATTGGTTGATTGCTGCCTCAGCCTTGACCTGCCCTCCACCTGTGCCCAAGTGAACGATGAAGGGTATTCTGGGGGATGCAGTTCCACAGGGTGATTCACAGAAGATTAACTAGAGCTTTTCTCCCCCTCTCTCTAGTACAGTGGTTCTCAAACTTTTTATAGTCCCGTACCCCTTCGAACATTCAACCTCCAGATTCGTACCCCCTCTAGCACCACGGTCAGCACACTCTCAAATGTTGTTTTTTGCCATCATTGTAAGCCTGCCACACACACACACTATATGATACATTTATCGTATAATACATTTATTAAACATAAGAATGAGTGTGAGTTTTTGTCACAACCCGGCTCGTGGAAAGTGACAAAGAGCTCTTATAGGACCAGGGTACATATAATAATATAATAATAATCAATCATTTTAACCATCTTACATATAAAAAGGTATTCGTCCAAATCGAAAAATTGTGAATAACTCACCACAGGTTAATGAGAAGAGTGTGCTTGAAAGGATGCACATACCTCTGCAATGTTGTGTTGTATCGGAGAGAGTCAGTCTTAAATCATTTCCCACAAACAGTCTGTGCCTGTATTTAGTTTTCATGCTAGTGGGGGCCGAGAATCCACTCTCACATAGGTACGTGGTTGCAAAGGGCATCATTGTCTTAACAGCGCAAATTACCAAGGCAGGATACTCTGAGCGCAGCCCAATACAGAAATCTGTCAGTGGCTTCCGATTAAATTACATTTTCACAGAACCGCTTGTTGCAATTTCGATGAGGCTCTCTTGTTCAGATATCGGTAAGTAGACTGAAGGCAGGGCATGAAAGGGATAATGAATCCAGTTGTTTGTGTCATCCATTTTGGGAAAATACCTGTGTAATTGTGCACCCAACTCACTCAGGTGCTTCAATATATCACATTTGAATTTGTCCGTAAGCTTGAGTTCATTTTCACACAAAAAAAATCATACAATGATGGAATGACCTGTGTGTTGTCCTTGTTAATGCAGACAGAGAAGAGCTACAACTTCTTAACCATAGCCTCAATTTTGTCCCACACATTGAATGTAGTTGCAGAGATTCCCAGTAATCCTACATTCAGATCATTCAGGCAAGAAAAAACATCACCCAGATAGACCAGTCGTGTGAGAAACTCATCATGCAAGCGGTCAGACAAGTGAAAATGATGGTCAGTGAAGAAAACTTTAAGCTCGTCTCTCAATTCAAAAAAACGTGTCAATACTTTGCCCCTTGATAACCAGCGCACTTCTGTGTGTTGTAAAAGCGTTACATGGTCGCTGCCCATATCATTGCACAGGGCAGGGGCCTTGCTTTAACAAAGTTAACCATTTTCACTAAAGCGTCCAAAACGTCTTTCAAGCTGTCAGGCATTCCCTTGGCAGCAAGAGTCTCTCAGTGGATGCTGCAGTGTACCCAAGAGGCGTCGGGAGCATCTGCTTGCAAGCGAGTTACCACTCCATTATGTCTCCCTGTCATGGCTTTTGCACCATCAGTACAGATACCAACATGAGCAGCAGCTATGTTTGGTTACATTAGTGGAATTCCAGCGAGAGGGATAATGTTAATGTGATTGGATGTTAATTATTTGACTAGGCTACCTGTATTTTACATTGTGTTGTTATTTCGCTGAACACCAGATAGTTTCATTTTAGTTTTGGCGAGAAAAAAAAAACTCACCCAAATGTATTGCCCCGTTGTAAAATATAAATGGACTGTTAGAAAATGTTAGAAAATGTGAAGAAAAAAAAATCACATTTTTATTTGGTGTACCCCAATGACAATGACACCTTAGCATGCCTCTGCTCACATCCCAGTTCCGCTTAGCAACAGAGAGGAGAAGGGGGAACGCCACAGTGTAACACACCTCCCAGTCCCCCCCTTCTCAGCCCTCAAAGCCTCTCCACCAGCCTCCTATATCCACTGCACCCGTCACCCCCCCCTGACCAACCCTCCTTCACTCCCTCCCTCCATACATCCCTCTCCCTTTGCCATCCCACTGGCTCTGGCTTTGAAACAACCTTCATTACAATCATGGGGAGCTAATGGTGCTTGTATTGGTCTCAGCTCAACGGCATTCATCTTAACCTACTTTCCTGCAATAATCTACATAAACTCCCCAATCTCCAAGGAGTGGCATGGCAAAAGACAAATTGAAGCCACAGGGCAAATAGTGGATAAGTGTAAGTGAGTGAGTGAGTGAGTGAGTGAGTGAGTGAGTGTGTGTGTGTGTAAATTTATCTGTGTGCCTGCATGTTTATGTGCGATTGGATTGGTTAAGTACAAGCAATGTCTTTAAGCATATGTGTGTGTGTGTGTGTGTGTGTGTGTGTGTGTGTGTGTGTGTGTGTGTGTGTGTGTGTGTGTGTGTGTGTGTGTGTGTGTGTGCGTGTGTGAGGCGTATACTCCCAAGCCCAGCAGAGATCATAGACTGTGGGATCTAGCGGACACAGTAAGAGCCTCAGCACCATGGGAGACCAGCACATTCTGACAGCCCAGCTAGCATCAGTGGCATATCACACACAAATACACACACCTCAGGGTCTTTGTTCAGTAAAATTGGAATGAATTTCCACTTCGCCTTTGCTCTTAACTTTGAATTGAACACGCTCTCTACTCAGTCTCCTGGGGACCAGTCTATGTCAGTTAAACTGGCTAAAAGTAAGTGTTAACCATAGCTTATATGACTCAAATGTTTTGAGGTATTGCAAAACGCCTCTGAAGGGAGGACTAAAGGATTTTACACCGACACCCAATCATTTCACATCGAGAACAAGACCGTAAAGGCATGAAATTGTGTTACTATAGTGACAATTGAAGCAAATTCAACCTGTGTCTTTTCAACCATGGTTGCATGTAGGCATTGTCTGCAGGGCGAGGGAGTTGTTACATTTCACACCAATGTGTACAAAGGCTGACGGAGAAACTGTACACAGCCATGCTGTTTCAATCACTTTTATCCCTTCCTTAGCTCACACACTCTCCTGAAATACATTCTTTAACGTCAATGTGGCGTTCTTTGTAATGTAATGGTTCGATAAGTAGTAAGTGGATAAAACGTCCACGTGCATGCACTTGCGAGCGCTCACACACGCACACACACACACACGCACACACACGCACAAACACATACACACACACACACAAACAGAACACTGCAGCTCTGCTGTCTGCATTCTGCTTGTTCAGCACCAAGGACAGCTTCACCTCTCCTTCACTCTGCCTGTACTGCTCTTCCTATTCAACTCACAGGTATAACTTTATATAGCGCTAGTCTTTTGACATTTCCATAATGTTCAGAACCTGAGTGTAGCAGTACACGGTCATAGACATGCACATATGCACCGATGGTGTTTCCCCTATATTAATTTAGCAGCATTTTTTAAATACAGTGGGGAGAACAAGTATTTGATACACTGCCGATTTTGCAGGTTTTCCCACTTACAAAGCATGTAGAGGTTTGTAGAGGATGATTGACCGTCATCTTGAACTTCTTCCATTTTTTTAGAATTGCGCCAACAGTTGTTGCCTTCTCACCAAGCTGCTTGCCTATTGTCCTGTAGCCCGCTCCAGCCTTGTGCAGGTCTACAATTTTATCCCTGATGTCCTTACACAGCTCTCTGGTCTTGGTCATTGTGGAGAGGTTGGAGTCTGTTTGATTGAGTGTGTGGACAGGTGTCTTTTATACAGGTAACAAGTTCAAACAGGTGCAGTTAATACAGGTAATGAGTGGAGAACAGGAGGGCTTCTTAAAGAAAAGCTAACAGGTCTGTGAGAGCCGGAATTCTTACTGGTTGGTAGGTGATCAAATACTTATGTCATGCAATAAAATGCTAATTAATTACTTAAAAATCATACAATGTGATTTTCTGGATTATTGTTTTAGATTCCGTCTCTCACAGTTGAAGTGTACCTATGATAAAAAATTACAGACCTCTACATTCTTTGTAAGTAGGAAAACCTGCAAAATCGGCAGTGTATCAAATACTTGTTCTCCCCACTGTATATACAGTACCAGTCAAACGTTTGGACACACCTACTCATTCCAGGGTGTTTCTTGATTTAGACTATTTGTAGAATAATAGTGAAGACCATCAAAACTGTTCAGGAGAGTACCTTTCTGCTCTCCGCATGGTCTACGTCCCTCTTCTCAAACCCTGCCACTCGCCACACTGAGCACCAAGGATACAACGTCACTACGCATGTATCAAATCACTCAGGTGGAACAGATCCCCATTTCAGGCAATCACACTTTATCTCGTACATGAGTCCCACACGTTAACACACACACACACACACACACAACAAGCAACACTCACATACAGACATAAGCACACACACACAATACACAGACACACACACACGCATGCAAAGTGTGTACGCGCGCACACACGCCTCCTCCTCCCTACCCCCCCACGCAATTTCAATATAATTGCCACAAGTGCAAGAGACAAACTGCAATCTGAAACCCCAGGCTTGTTCATATTGAGAGTGTCAGTATTTGTTGTCTTGTTGACGCTAAATCTATTGTGACCCGAATGGAATAACACAAAGATTCACATACACACCCACATATGAAGTGTTAGAATGGGTTTCTGGCTCTCTACAAGGATAGATTGATGCGCTAGCTGAGTTGTTAGTCGCTCTGCTCTCTCTTCCCTAGCTGAGTGTGTCTCTCTGTGGGGCAGGCCCGTCTCTCTGCATTGCTCCATGCTGGTATCAAAGGCCTCCCTGAGGCAACACTAATGACTGTACAGGCCTGCCACGCTACAGACCAGACTACTGAATGTTAATGACTGGACTGGATCAGTCTCAGCTAGACGACACACCAGACAACCACACATCAACAGGCCTTCAACTCCAAACCTTGATGTTAACGAGATGGAATTGGAGCCAGAGTTAGACAAGTAGGGGAGAAAATGTCACTCTACTATGATGGTATTCTAATGTAGTTCTATTGTGCTCTTCACTCACTACAAAATATGGATTTCACTATTTCACAAAATGTCATTTGTTAACATGCAATGGTTCAGAGTTTGTCATTGCAACTTTTACCCCATAATTCTAAAATGAGATCATGCCACCTAAACATCTTTTCATTTGGGACTATGGGCTAGTATTCATATATTATTCAACACTTTTCTCCTTCCCCAGATTATACTTCACAGTATACGGCTACCAGCTCACAGCAGACACAAAGGGATTCCCCAAAGTGGAACGCGCTGCTGATCAAAAAATTTCGACAGAATAGGAACTCATCCACAGACAGAAGGGTTAGGGAGGGTAGGATGAGGGGGGGGGGGGTCTTGCGGTAGAAGGGGGTTAAACCCTCATTGCTCTACATACCACAGCTACTGCACTGTAACGGATGAGGGGGGTAAGTGGGGTGGGGGGGTGAGATGAGGTGAAAGAGTAGGGGGGGTGGCTTGTCTTGGCTTGATCCAACTCCGATCCGTTCTGCACACACGGATACCATATAGCAAATCCCCCCCCCCCCACTTCACTCTTCCCCCTTCCCGGCGTTCTTGTTTTCCCTGCCCCCCAACCCACTTCCCATCCACACTGCTGTGTCCCCCAAGATGGCCGTTTCAGTACTGGTGGGTAATCCCAGGAAAGCCGGCTCGGCTGCTGTCGATCGCGGGGAGAAATGACTTTGGATTTGATCTGTTTGTCTAGTTGTCGACAGTCGGTCTGAAGGGACGGGATAGGCTTATTCACACAAGCTTGTTTTTTTATGTGTAAAAATGGCACAGTTAACCCTCAGTGATTGCATCTTTTGCTTCATATTTAGATTATTGCCTATGTTGGCCCAAGTCAATACAGGTCTAGCAGTCTCTAGTGAGACATCAAAAACAGTGCTTCAGTCAGACACAAGCAGCCTTGGGTCCATGCTAGGGGTGCAACAATTCACCAATATGCAAAAAATATACATATATCCGCTCATACTACATTCTTTCTGTGTGTGTGTTTGTGTGTGTGTGTGTGTGTGTGTGTGTGTGTGTGTGTGTGTGTGTGTGTGTGTGTGTGTGTGTGTGTGTGTGTGTGCATGCGTGCGTGCGTGCGTGCGTGCGTGCGTGTACACTTTTTCTGTCTGTATGTGTAAGTTTGGGCTTGCATCCATGTACAATAACTTAATGAAGAATGATGTAGAATTATGGTGTGAATAGGTCACAGACACTAGATTTGAGACAATCTTTGATATTTTCATGGGTATTTTGCGGGTACTGTTGTCTTGAGGACAATCGGAACTTAAAAAGGTAACAAAAACGATTTTCTCTCGAGACTAAATTTCATATGATTCACTGTATACCACAACCGTAACTCAGCCTTTCGAAACGTACTGAGTTAATAAAACGACAACTATTTGGTTCGTTTTTACAAACCCAATCTCATTGGTATGCGGGGGGTGGATTAAGACTAGAACAATAATAAACACTGTCCCAGACCAGAGATCCACACTGGCCCAGGGCCAGTATCTAGGGTTCATGTCTAGTGCATAAAGATACCTCCGAGGAAACAATGTATCCTTTATTCACTGCAAATATGTCCACCCAGTACTTATCGGCCTACATATTGGGAAAGTAAGTACGACATATCAGACCAGATACGTTGCCGGAGCCGACTTTTCCTCAGGTGACAGGAAACACACAGCTTCCATTCAAAAACCATTCCAGGAAGTTAGACTCCATGCAATAACGCTGCCACAAGCAGCACCGCAGACATCGAGACGCAGGAGTTCGCGCTCTCTCGCAGGTCACACACAGTGTCTGCACGTGGGCACGAGTGCCCTTTGACCCACGACACGGTTAACTTTCTGCGCTTTGACCCACTACGTCATATTGCATCTACGTCATATCTACCTCACATTGTATATCATATTGCATCTACGTCATATCTACCTCACATTGTACATCATATTGCATCTACGTCATATCGACCTCACATTGTATATCATATTGCATCTACGTCATATTGTATATCTGAACATAATACCAAATTGACCCTCATTGGATTTGAAAGACAGACTTACATTAAAGGGAGAGTTAAAACCTAAAATCACATTTTAACATTTGTATCTATCATCTTTCATCTCCCATTTCCATATTCCACACCATCCGCTGTAAATAAGGATAAACCTGAAGACCTCAATCTAAGATGAATATGAGAAAAGGTTATTGAACCATCTAAATCATTGATTTTGGGGGTTTAGATTCCCCCCTTTAACTAACCCAGTGTAAAGCAGTGTTAATCATCTCCTCATCCACAGCCAGTGACATTACTGGCAGCGCCTGCTGGGGCTGTTGTCAGTGCTGAGACCACCTTGCACTGGAGTGGATCAATCTGAGCTATTGACCGCTATACACTGAGCCTGGCTAGCCCAGCCCCCTCTACTGGGCTGACTGGGGTGTGAAAGGGGCCAAAGTGTGCCGGGGGATGGGAGGAGGGTGGGTAGATGCTAGGTTACTAAGGGGTCACTGTTCTATCGGTTCCACCCTTCTGAGCAACTCTATAGACCTCTATGTGAGACGGGAGAGGGCATGTGTGAGTGAAAGTAGGCATGTGTGTGCATGTATTGATCGCAGGCCAAGAAAGGTTCCCTCCCCACAGAAAAACCCTATAAAGGCCTGGGGGACCTGGAGTAGCTGGAGGGTAGAGCAGGCCAAGCTGCCTTAAATCCTTGTTTTGAGAACGGCTCGAGCCAAAACATCTGCAATAAAATAAAATAAATAATTTCTGCCTTTGTCTATGATATCGCCCAAGGGGGCTTATTTTAACTGGGATGCCCTGATTTGCTCACATATTTCACTGAATACATTTATAAGAGCAGATTATTATTATTTCAGTAGAGAACTCAGAGAGAGGTGAGACTAGAGAAGAATTCCCCTAACAGTGAATACTTTAACCAGGGAGAGAGGCGAGAAGTACCCCTCACAGTGTATGAGACGGGGTAGGCACCAGAGGGGTAAACTCATCTATCCCAAAACCCTGCTGGAGGTTAACTGCCTGTTAAGTACTTCCTCTTGCACCGTCAGCAGTCTCCTGTTCGGCTGGCATTGGGCAACACTGACCTTCGTTGAAGAGGATATTTCAATCCTGCCACCTTGCCCAGAAAGGCATCATCTGATTGGCTGGATGAAAAGACATGGAAACAACCTCCAGCGTCTGAGGGAGAGTTCAGTTACCTTAGACCTTCACAAGCATGACATAAGCCCACCGTAAACATGACTTTGGTCATTATTGTCAGAATGACAGCTATATTAACACAATCACAGAGAAAGCTGCAGTTACATTGATTAGCATGGTATAGCCTCATGTTTTTATTTTATTTTATAAAAAACAGTACAAAGTGTTACCGGTGGTACCCAGGCTGCTGTTCTGGGCCACTCTGTGACGGTGTTCAGTGATCCATGGCCTAATGAAACTTTTATCGCTCCACTCTGTCAGGCAGATTAACGTCGCTTTGCTTCTAGCGCCTGCTCTTCAATCACTTCCTCATCACAGGCTGACAGAAGCACAGGGAGCACAGAGTATCTTACAACACCTAACAAGGGTAGAAGCTCGCTAAACAAATGGGAAAAGACGTCCTTCCCCCTTATCGAACACAAGACGTGTGCGTGCTCAAGACTCAGAACAGAAGCTGCTCATTCATAAAATGCTGATTGGTCATGTAGAAACTTTCCAGGCGAAGCACTTAGCTGCCGTTTTAAGACTTTCAATGCCAAAGATTTACTCATTAGAAACACAAAAGCTAGTTAAATGACAAAAGCGATTTGCTTGACATAATTGAGGTAGGATCTTTGCTATCGGTTAGAAGACTTAGGGATCCCAGAGGACGATATGTCCTTGTCAGCCCCTGTCATAGATGACGGTAAAACCAGTCATGACAGCCAACATCAGCTTATGACCACCGACTTACCACTCTGAAAATATAAATAGCCAGAAATGAAATGAGGCCTTTTGCCACTGTGAGGCTTCCCAACCCATATACTCTTGCCCATTATCCCACTGAATAGCATACTATGTCAATATTCACAGTAAAACAGCAAACATAGCTGAATGGGGGAAAACAGAAATCCTGTTATGTCTGTGTGAGCTGCTATGCCTTCTGTCAGATGTGTCTTCTTTGTGTCAAACACAATGTTGCAGCAAGAACAGTAAACAACACTTGTGTACAAACAGACACTGATGTACGGCCACTGGAAGTGTTTCCCTCCTCAGCAACAAGAGCTGCCAACAGCAAGCTTGAGTTTGTGTTGATGTTTTCACATGGCTTATACTTACGGCCTACGAGAGCCGGATAACTTCTGATTTTCATTCTCTCCATGTAACAAGGGAGTGACTAAGACCTGAGACACCAGGTGAGTGAACCCTCTAGCCAATCAATGATCAATTGACTTTCAGGTAGAAGAGAGAACCAAAAGGACATCGGCCCTCAAGGGCCAGTAATTGAATAGGATCGTACTGTAGGATTTCTCAAACCAAGACAGAAAAGGTGGACGAAAGCTAGCAAACATTGGATGCTGTGTGATACATCATCAGGGTACACTCAAGCTCCATTTCCAGCCACCACCACCTCAGGGCAGTCGTGACTGAGTAACTGTATTTTCCAATGGTTAGTCACTTCCCAATGCTTTTCTGTGCTTAATGTTTCTCATCCTGTGTGAAATCATTGGATTCTGACAGTCTCTCTGTATTTCTGGAAGAGCCACACATACTGAGGATGAATTGAGCCCATCTTTCAACAAGAGTAATACCAATGTTGGAGAGAGAAAGAGGGATGTCAGCGACACGCTCTCATTTCTCAACCACAGCTATTGGCCAAACCACCCATCCATCCATCCTTCCTTCCTTCCCTTCTGTCCTTTTCCTCACTTCAGAAAGTATCGTTCCGTCATCCGGTGTCTCAGGACTACCACTTCAGCTGACAGGTCCAGTGGGCTAAGCTTCCCGTCTTTTTACCATTTTGTACCAAGGGCAATTCCACAGAAACAGATTTGCAATGAGACTCCGATTTTTCACATCAAAAAATCTGAACAAAAGCCACTGAATTCAAAGTTTAACAAACCATACAATTGTATGCACAAGGACAACTTAATAACTTAACAATTTACACTGAACTATTTACAAAAACACATTTACTGGAAGAACTGTGCATATGCAGGGTGTAACGGTCGTCGTATGAAGAAGCTGAGGACCAAAGCGCAGCGTGGTACATGTTCATCTTAGTTTATTGACACTGAACACTAAATACAAAAATGACAAAGGGAATAACCGAAACAGTCCTGAAAGGTGAAAAAAACCTAATCAGAAATCAACTACCCACAAAAGCCATGTGGGAAAGAGCTACCTAAGTATGGTTCTCAATCAGAGACAACGATAGACTGCTGCCTCTGATTGAGAACCACACCCGGCCACTGCCACTGCGTGACAGTACCCCCCACCCCCCCCCCCATGCTGCGGACTCTGGCCGCAAAACCTGAACCTATAGGGGACGGTCTGGGTGGGCATTACTCTGCGGTGGCTGCTCTGGTGAGGGACGTAGACCCCGCTCCACCTCTGGCTCGGCCCACTTAGGTAACGCCTCTAGAGCGGGGACCCTCGCCGCCGACCCTGGACTGAAGGCCCTCGTAGAGAGCCCCGGACTGAAGGGCGCCTCTGGACTGAAGGGCACCTCTGGACTGAAGGGCTGCACTGCAAGCTCCGGACAGGCGGGAGACTCTGGCAGCTCCGGACAGGCGGGAGACTCTGGCAGCTCCGGACAGGCGGGAGACTCTGGCAGCTCCGGACAGGCGGGAGACTCTGGCATCTCCGGACAGGCGGGAGACTCTGGCATCTCCGGACAGGCGGGAGACTCTGGCATCTCCGGACAGGCGGGAGACTCTGGCAGCTCCGGACAGGCGGGAGACTCTGGCATCTCCGGACAGGCAGGAGACGCTGGCAGCTCCGGACAGGCGGGAGACTCTGGCAGCTCCAGACAGGCGGGAGACTCTGGCATCTCCGGACAGGCAGGAGACGCTGGCAGCTCCGGACAGGCGGGAGACTCTGGCAGCTCCGAACAGGCAGGAGACTCTGGCAGCTCCGGACAGGCGGGAGACTCTGGCAGCTCCGGACAGGCAGGAGACTCTGGCAGCTCCGGACAGGCAGGAGACTCTGATAGCTCCGGACAGGCGGGAGACTCTGGCAGCTCCGGACAGGCAGGAGACTCTGGCAGCTCCGGACAGGCAGGAGACTCTGGCAGCTCCGGACAGGCGGGAGACTCTGGCAGCTCCGGACACAAGGTTTGGTAACAGTTTTCCATGTTTTCCGTTAACGGCTTCGAATTAAGATTCAACGATGTTCAGAAAGAATGGGGTGTCAGCTACATGTATGTCATGACACAGTGACTTTGAAAAAAAAAACTATTTTGGTTATTAAACTACAGTAAGTGAAATGGACTTACAACCGGTAACGGAATTGCGTTAACGGAATTTCATCATGGGTCCCTGATCTGTACTACACAGAAATGCAGAATTAGGGATAGGAATGTCATTCTCTTCATGGTGATGTATCCTAAATAAGGTACACAACGGTAGAAATGTGAAAAATCCTCCTTTTCATATCTGGGTATTATTCTACACACTTGCTATTATTTTAATAAGCTCTGCCCCCAAACAATTCTACATTTGGTTCTACATTGACCGGATGAAATTTGAACCAATAATAGACATCTACAGTATCGTTCACAAGTTTGGACACCAAAGTACAGCGCAGTAGTGCTCAGCAGAGTACAGTCGAGTTCGGTACAGCACAATACAGTAAAGTATAGTTCAGTACAGTAAATTAGAGTATACTGTAAGTCAGTACATTACTGTTTACTGTAATGAACTCTACAGTACAGTACTGAACCATGCTTTTCTTTACTGAACTCTACTCTACCATACAGTGACTACTATGATGTCCCATTGCAGACAATTCAATTGGAATAATAATGCAACTAATTAGAAGAAGAAGGGGAGGAGGGCCGGGGAAGACTGAAGGAAAGAACAAAAAAAGAAGAAGAATGAAACCGGTCTAAAACAAGCCTGCTCAAGGACATTGAGCATTTTTCAAACACTCACTCTCTTTACTGTCTCAGTTTATTTCTCTATGGAAATCAATGCAAACAGAAGCAACTTAAGCACCTCTCAGCTTTCATGTTGAGGAGCCCAATGAGTGTAATTAGACCTGGTCTCCTATTGAGGAATAGAGCAACATCAATCGGCCTAACTGGAGAGAGCTAGAGCGCTCACTAATTGTGGCTAGTTTGAATGAAGGAAGTAGAGGGCAAGCAGAGAGGCAGGGCGGCAGGGAGACAAAGAGCTCAGTGGTACTGTTGAGAGGACAGATGGACAGCCTCCCACACTCACTGACTGACTCTAGTAGCACATCCAGTTGAAGCTAGCTACTGTATGACCCCCAACCGGGCTGAAATTAGCATTGTGAGAGCAGACGGACTGTATACTGAGCAGTCCTCGCTGAGAAGCATGCCAAAACAGTTAGACTTGTGCGTGAAGTTCTGCCCATCGCGCCATGACAAGGCTTTGCACAGCACTCTGATGTGATTTACAGACTTTTAGACACTGACGGACGAGAGGAGCCACACAAGACACTGGGAGACGTTAAGAGACGCCATCAGCTATCAAGACAAGACAGAGACTGACAGAGACACCAGAGACACACAAGACACTGGGAGACGTTAAGAGATGCCATCAGCTATCAAGACGAGACAGAGACTGACAGAGACACCGGAGACACACAAGACACTGGGAGACGTTAAGAGACGCCATCAGCTATCAATACGAGACAGAGACTGACAGAGACACCAGAGACACACAAGACACTGGGAGACGTTAAGAGACGCCATCAGCTATCAAGACGAGACAGAGACTGACAGAGACACCAGAGACACACAAGACACTGGGAGACGTTAAGAGACGCCATCAGCTATCAAGACGAGACAGAGACTGACAGAGACACCAGAGACACACAAGACACTGGGAGACGTTAAGAGACGCCATCAGCTATCAAGATGAGACAGAGACTGACAGAGACACCAGAGACACACAAGACACTGGGAGACGTTAAGAGACGCCATCAGCTATCAAGACGAGACAGAGACTGACAGAGACACCAGAGACACACAAGACACTGGGAGACGTTAAGAGACGCCATCAGCTATCAAGACGAGACAGAGACTGACAGAGACACCAGAGACACACAAGACACTGGGAGACGTTAAGAGACGCCATCAGCTATCAAGACGAGACAGAGACTGACAGAGACACCAGAGACACACAAGACACTGGGAGACGTTAAGAGACGCCATCAGCTATCAAGACGAGACAGAGACTGACAGAGACACCAGAGACACACAAATATCCAGAGAGGCTGAAGCACAGCGACCACCCACTACCAGCTACCTGTTCACTACTAGACCTACTGACTCCCAGGCTCCTCCACACCTGCCATAGACCACAAGAGACCCTGCAGCGGGCTGCAGTTATGAAAATGGCGGTGAAACGTTCAATGACGTGGAAAATGTCAGCACTGCACTACCAGGTGCTTATGAATGAGCCTCAGTTGTATCAGGCCTACCCAGGAGGTGCACTCTGTAAACAGGACACACACACACACACACAGTATGGTGGGGGAGGGGAATGTGTCACAGCACCATCCCATCTGTGCTCGTCCTTAATCTGGTCTAATCCAGCTATCCAGCCATCCAGTATGGTGGGGATGGAGACAGTACACAGTCAGGAATCAGGCCAGATTAGACAAAACAACACAGAGAGAGAGAGAGAGAGAGAGAGAGAGAGAGAGAGAGAGAGAGAGAGAGAGAGAGAACGAGAGGGGGTCATCAGTCAATGGGAAACCATTCTGGTCCAGTTGGCAAAAACCTATAACATGAGCTACATTCCTGTCAAGTCAAACTTATCAGAATGACTTTCACTTAAGAACAATGTTGTCTCAGATAGGGGGAGGGGGGGTCCTGACCCCTATTAGCCCACCTGCGATGGCCTGTTCCCCAGGCAGTTGGTACGGACAGACCACTCTGTTAGACTGAGTTACTAGGGTAACATCAGTTGAAAGGCAAGTTGATCAACTGAACCTGAAAAGTAAGGTTCAGTAGACTTGTGTAGAGGAGTGGATAATAAGGGTTTATTTAAGCAAGTGCAAATAAATACATTGGGACAGGTTGATATATTTTTGGTCTCTTTATTAGATAACACGTACTATACATATCCCTGAAGTCAGTCGATTCCCCCTCCAAACACACACACCGACTAATGAGCTGTCCCCAAACACACATTTCCACCAGCACTCCTCACCCAACAACCCACACATCCTCCCTTCTCTCTTTCCGTTAATTCTCTCTATCCTCAGGCACAGTCAGTCATGCCCTGACGGCCACTCCATACATCATACTAGGGCTGGGGTCAAGTTGTTCCTGCAGTCAAGTTCCCTTGAATGACCCCCTTGATATGGTATTGGTCCTCAGGGCGACACATGCCGACATGAAAACACGCGCACATCATTATGCCCCCCACCCCACAGCTACCAGTGTGCAGGTACATGCATGTTGATCATATCACCTACATGTATGTAGAAAATGGTGGTGGTGAATTGGACGAGGTCCACAGAGAGTGAGAGAGAGAGAGAGAGAGGGAGAAGGGAGAGAGAAGGGGTGGGGTGGGGGTGGGGGCAGCCCAAGCTAAAAATACAGCCCAGCATCACTGTGAGTCATAAGCCTGCTTCACTCCGCTCCGGCTCTGGCTGCCTGCCAACAACACACACACAGGCTGGGCAGACAAATGCAGAGCTGCAAGCAGAGCTGGAGCCTGGAGAGAGAGAGATTGGGGGAGGGTGGGGCTTAGAGAAAAATGGAGAGGGATGGGGAGAGGGGGAAGAGATTGAGAGAGGGGCTCAGTGAACAGGAGCTGAGATACGGGGGAGGGGTATGGCAGAGAGGGGAAAGGGGGGAGAGACAGGGACAACAGAAGGGAAAGTGGAAAAAGGGGACAGAGTTATCGAAGAGCAAGGGGAGCAAACGAGAGGAAAAGAGAGATGGATGAAGGAAGACGGTAAAAGGGAGGGACAGAAATAGAAATCAAATCAAAAAACATTGCAACTTTACCGTGAAATGCTTACTTACATGCCCTTCCTTAACCAACAATGCAGTTCAAGAAATAGAGTTAAGAAAATGTTTACTAAATTAACTAAAGTGAAAATAAAGTTTTAAAAAAAAAGTAGCACAAGAAAATTACATAACAATAACGAGGCTATAGTTCCTAGTCAATGTGCAGGGGTTACAGGTTACTCGGGGTAATTTGTAAAGTGACTATGCATAGATAATATCAGCGAGTAGCAGTAGGCAGTGATGAAACTGGTCCGGATGCTCTCGATAGTAGAGCTGCAGAACTTTTTGAGAATCCGGGAGAACCCATGCAAAATCGTTTCAGTCTCCTGAGGGGGAAAGGTGTTGTCGTGCCCTCTTCACGACTGTCTTGATGTGTTTGGACCATCATGCTTTGTTGGTGATGTGGACACCAAGGAACTTGAAACTCTCGAACCGCTTCACTACAGCCCCATCGATGTAAATGGGTGCCTGGTCGGTCCTCCTTTTCCTGTAGTCTACAATCATCTCCTTTGTCTTGCTCACAGTGAGAGAGAGGTTGTTGGCCTGGCACCACAGTGACAGGTCTTTGACCTCCTCCCTATAGGCTGTGTCTACAGCTTATCATGAGGTACTCTACCTCAGGCGAGCAATACCTCGAGACGTCTTCAACATTAAACATTGCGCACCAGCAGTTATTGACAAATAGACACACACCCCCGCCCCTCGTCTTACCAGACGTAGCTACACTGTCTTGGCGATACACAGAAAAACCAGCCAGCTCTATATCACAGCCACGACTCTGTGAAACATAAGATATTACAGTTTTTAATGTCCCGTTGGCACGATAGTCTCGACCGCAGATCATCGATTTTGTTTTCCAGTGATTGCACGTTGTCCAGTAGAACCAACGGTAATGGCGATTTACTCCCTCGCCTACGAATCCTAACAAGGCATCCCAACCTTCTCCCTCGATATCTCTGCCTTTCCTTCATGTGAATAACAGGGATTTAGGCCTGTTCTCCAGAAAGCAGTATATCATTCACGTCGGACTCCTTAAAGAAAAATATTTATTCAGTTTGAGGTGAGTAATCGCTGTTCTGATGTCCAGAATCTCTTTTCGGTCATAAGAGACGGTAGCAGCAACTTTATGTACATAATAATGCACAAACAATGTGGAAAAACAAATAAAATACCCCCATTTGGTTAGGAGTCCGTGAAGCGGCAGCCATCCTGTCCGGCACCATTATGGACAGGGAAGGAGGAAAGCGAGAGACAAAACAAGATAGAGGCATACAGAAAGAGGAAAGAAAAACGAGAGAGAACAAATGAAGAAAAGAAAGGACAGAGAGAGAGAAAAGAAAAATAAGCAAAAGAAAGGGAGGGTTTTAAGGAGGCCCTGATGGAGAGAGGGCATAGTAATGGCATCTTGTTGTAGGCACTAAGTCTGCCATGATTTGTTGTACAAAGCCTGTGGGGAAATTAATGGAGTTTTTGTACGAGTTTTGCATAAATGTTGAAAATAAGATTTGTGGTAAACACATGCTTAGGAGATCTTATACATTTCGTTCTATGAGATAATCTCCATCAGATAACGTCACTTTTCGTGAATTTCAAAGCATTTATGTAATTTAAAAAAGCACATGAAGGCTTCATATTTCATAAAGGTCATGTTAACTAAGTCACCTAAGCCTGGTCTTCGGCGTTCATCCCAAAATCCTATTTTTTCCCCCTTAATTTTTATCCATAGGAATAGCTGAACGAACCAGAGGTAACACATTTCTGGGTTTCAGGCCTAGAAGCTGTCGAAGCTCTACTGGGGGAGATTCCCAGCGATCGTGTAATCATCTGTAATTGGTCCCGGTTATTCATGAGAGCTTGATTGGCGCTCTGACATGGCCAATTAGATCCCATGTGACAATGCCAGTAATGACACTCCCCCAGCACTACCAGGCTTACACTAGTCTGACTGGGGCCTCTAATATATCCATCACTATCTCTCTCTCCAAGCTGATACCGTAGAGTTAATGGTAATGTTGTACTTCTATGGTCACCAAAGAGAAGAGACTGGTAACTGGTGAAGTCCACATTGCTGGATTCAAAGTCTACACACACGGAAAAACAATGACAGTAGATGCCTTGACAAAAAGTGTCAAACCAGCTCACACAACCACACACAGACATAGGCCTAGACAGACAGACACACACAGACCCAGAGTGCGGTACAAGTGGCACCTGTCCATGCCACTGACATTGGCACCCTGCTGTTGGGTGACCTTGGCGTTGCCCCTCGTTGCGTCGTGCGCCCAGCGTGGCAAGATGCCAGGAGCAAGGTGGCAAACCGCATCAGACTCCCAGCGTCTCCTGTCTGTCTGTTACCTGCCACACCAGAGTGTGTGTATGCGTGCGTGCGTGCGTGGGTGCGTGTGTGCGTGTGTGCATGTGTGTGCGTGCGCGTGTGTGCGTGCGTGCGTGCGTGCGTGTGTGTGTGCGTGGATGCGTGCGTGCGTGGGTGCGTGCGTGCGTGTGTGCATGTGTGTGCGTGCGCGTGTGTGCGTGCGTGCGTGCGTGCGTGCGTGTGTGTGTGCGTGTGTGTGTGTGCGTGTGTACCTCCATGTGTATGAGCATGCATGACAGTGAAGGATGGCTACATGCATTTAGTCTCTAAATATTTCACAGGATATTGAACGTTTTCATTTCTCTAGTTAAGGTATGGAGCTGTACGTTTCTGATGGAAGGGTAACCTATTCACAGCTAACTTATTGACCAAGCAATAATCCAAACTGCCTTAAAAGATTGAATCCGCATTTGGGGAAACAGCGCCACTGTTCACCCCAGCGCCTTTGTTATCAGGGGTTCACAGCGACACCCATTGTTATTCTTAGATTTAAAAAAATTCTTCACATGGTCAAATAACTCAAGCATAGATTGGTAACTTATTTTCTAATTTGTCACACGGAAACTAGAGGCCATGGAGTAACTTGTTCAAAAATAATGGCACTGTTGACCTTTTTTAAACATGTTGGCAAGGGAAGAGATTGGTAACATCGGTCGAGAGGGTCTCTGTCAAATAGAATATATCCTATAAGCAGCCTCACTTAAACCCTCATATCTGCCACCCCGTTTTACCTAGAGACTTGAAACGTTATATGTAGGTGTCTCAAGGACCCATACGACATGTTTGTTTTTTCAACTTCTCATGTACCATACATCCAAATAATACCACATTCGGTAGGTAGGATGTCTCTTAAACTTAAAAAAAACAAAAAATAATTTAAGGGGTGGATCAGCTTTAATATTGCGGAAAGATTGTTGCTTCCATCAATGTAATAGTCTGCATCATTTCCAATCCCCCATATATTTTGGGGGTAAATATATATATATATCCATATACATGCACGTATGCATACATATACACATATATACAAACCTATAGATATACATCATTTTTAAGAATATACCTTTATTATTCCCCGCAAACCCTATCACCCTTCCTCCAATTGGAGAAAACTAATAAACACTGAGGCTTCTACCTTCATTTTATACAGTACATCTTATACACATTTTACAGACGCAATCTATTTTACAATAGTTATATTTTGTTTGTTTTTAGTCCTTCCTCTATTACTGATGTCCATCCAGTTTGATTTCTATTTGTAACTGTGCTATTTCACAAAATGTATGAACCTATATACATTTTACAGACCCCGTATGTTATTAGTCCCACCCTTCAGCTCCATCTATCTCTCAACATCATCCATTTTGCCATATATTTTTCAACTGTGCTGTGATGCTTCACAAAACTACTGAACCTTTCTATTCTCGTAGCTTCTACAGATTGTAATGCTAAAATAATTATTATATTATTGATTGAATGAATATGCCTTTTCAAATCACCAGTATTGCTATCTGCAGTGTTAGTTCTAAGCAAAGAATTCTTCAGCCATTCCTGAACCTGTGACCAAAAACGAGCTACATATGGACAATACCAAAATAAATGATCTAATGACTCCTCACAGCAAAATCTGCAGAGCTGGGAAGATTGTATCCCCCATATATATAACATTCTATTGGTTGCAAGGAAACTTGTTCAGCTCAAAGATGCTCACTGTAGTTGTATTTCGCAGGCCTATGGGGAAATTCAGGTGTGTTAGCTTTGACAAAGTTCCTATTCTGGAGATAGTGAAAAAGTGGGATTGGGGGAGGTTGACATTATCCTGTAGCTGAGCAACAGAGGCAACTCTATCATCAATGAATAATTGTGCTAGTGAGGAGAGGCCTAGTGAGTGACACATAGCAAAAGCCCCATCATTCAAAGAGTATGTCCACATTTCCGTCAGACCATTTAATTGGTAAACTACACGGTTATGTAAAATTAGCATTTTTTTTTTTTTGTGATCCAATATGTAATATCTTATCAAAATGTGGTTTTAATCCAGAGAGGATAGCAAAAGTATCAAGATCCTCTATGAGAGATTGGAGAGATTCTAATTCTGGTTTTAAAAACATGACAACATGAATCATCAGCGTACAATGACACCTCTTAACATCTCTTAACTTAGGGAAAAAAATATAAAAGATTGGTTAAGAGATGGCTGAGTAATTGACTAATCAGGAAATCAGATTTTACAGGTCCATTGAAATCATTTGTACATCCACTTCACAATGGTCTATCACCTTGAAACTTGTTGGGGGTCATCAAAGACATTACCATGATGAACAATGTTGTTGGCATTGATATCTTAACACATAAGGAAACTATTAACAATTAATATTTTTTTTTACTATGTAACGCTAATGATTATAATAATCATTAAAAAATCTTGTTCTCCAGGACTAAAAGTCAGATTCGCTCCAAAATTGGGTCTTTGGACTCCCTAAAGAGTTTGTGGAAAATAACATTGATGCATTCAAAGATGACCAAACTATACAAGTACTGTAGATTCTGAACATACACTAATATACCAAAATATGCTAAAAACACCAAATTACAGTGTAGGCCCAAGGTACTTGTCTTAACTTAGTTTGAGAAAAGCTAAGAGATTGGTCAAAAGATGGCTGAGTTATTGACAAATCAGATTTTACTTGTCCATTTTAAACCACTGTAAATCCACTTCACAGTTAGCCTGATGACTCACACTAAATTATTCCGCTGCTCTGTTGTTCGCTACATACTTTAGCCTGAGACTGCCATCATTGAAGTCGTTTGTGGTTATGTGGGGCGCGAGGGGCGTAGTACAAAAAAAAAAGGGTTGTTATCCAACTGATCTTGTGTCTTTTCTGTCATCCTGTGAACCCTGTTCATTGCTGCTCACAGCTATATTAATTTTTTGGTTGAAACGGACGAGAAACGAAGGAGGAGCCTCCGACAGCGTGGTAAAAAAAAAATACAGTACATATTCTGCTGCTCTATCACTCGTGGAACACTGTCCAAGGGGGAATGTGGGGGGATGTGACAAATGGATCAAAACAAATCACAATGTTTAAAAGGGCAATTTTATTATACGTTTTCCGTTAGCTGTGTGAATTCAAATTGCAGCTGCAAGGTTTGAGTCTCACAGTGCATCCCTTTCAGATGTTTAAGCATCCACCTCGCAATTCCACCTCGCAAAGTTTGCATTTCCTTCTCATCTAACTTCTCAAAGTATTGCCATTGCGGACTCAGGATTTATGACTTTATCTCCTTCCCCAGAGTCAGATGAACTCATGGATACCCTTTTATGTCTCTGCGTGCAGTTTGAAGGAAGTTTCTAACTAGCTTTAGTGCAATTTTTAACTAGCATTAGCACAATTACTGGACGTCTATGGTAACTGCTAGCATGCTAGTAGATACCATAGGCATCCAGTCACTGTGCTAACTCCAGTTAGCATTGGCGTGCAAAACTACCTCTAACTTATTTCGTACTGGCTGCAGAGACATACATGGGAACCATTAGTTCATATGACTTTGGGGAAGAAGATAAAGAGATGAATTGCCAAAATCACGAAGTTCATTGTTTGCAGTAACTTCTTTGTTGTTGTAATATCCAGATGTGGCAGTTTCACCAATTGTGACCTGTTTCATGGAGCTATGCGTAAGTCGCAGGCCACAACTTCACAGAAGAGGCATTTGAATGTCATTTTTTTGATCAAAATGCGTTTTCTGACAGAAATGGAACATGAACTTTAATGTGCCTTAATAACAGACTTGTTTTCCATCTGTAAATACGAATATGATTGTTAAATTACGGAAAAAATCAGGAACCTTCCTGCTAGCCATGATTTGTTGAGATAATGGTCATGCCGGGAGATGAGTTTGGATTGGTCTTCCATGTAGCATTCTTCTGTCTATAACGTGAGCTGCTCAGAATATGAATTGATAATCCTATCTACCGCAGCTTTTTTGAAAGATATAACATTAGAAAAATGTTGTGTGATGGGTTACTTTCTGCACACACCATGATCAGTGTGAACTGGAATGACTTGACACAACGCTGGCCAAACAAGATGTAGCTACAAACAAAACTGAGTTAAATTGTTGCAGTCTGCCGTGAAGCGTTCATCAAGCTATATGGGTAAGAGTCTAGCTACATTTTCAGATATTATACGTTTGTAATTTTGTCAAAAAGTCATTTTCATTGCAAGCGTACTCTTCAGTGACAAATAAACATAGATTTGATATAATGTGTTTAGCAGATAAGGTAATGTGAAGAAAAACATGACCTGCACCAAAGTCAGATTAGGATATTAGGCCAAGGACTAGATAAAGTGTATTTTTACCTGGAGTTTTTCCTTATTGTAGGCTCGTACTTTTACCACTTTTAGTCTTGAAATATTTTGCTGTTTACTACACTACTCACTCTGTTTAGTACATAGCCTCACACGTGAATCCTCAAAGAGATGGGTGGGGCTAAGGGTTAAGGAGGGTGTGAACGATGCTGAATTGGTGTAGACAAAGAAGAGCTCTTCAGTCGGTGTACCAAAACATTCAAGGGCAATTTTTTTTCAAAAGTGTATCAACTTTCAAAGCAGAATTACTTTCCCATTATTTTCTGGCTCTGAGTCTCTACTTTTATCAAATCAAAATCAAATCAAATGTATATTTATAGCCCTTCGTACATCAGCTGATATCTCAAAGCGCTGTACAGAAACCCAGCCTAAAACCCCAAACAGCAAGCAATGCAGGTGTAGAAGCACGGTGGCTAGGAAAAACTCCCTAGAAAGGCCAAAACCTAGGAAGAAAGCTAGAGAGGAACCAATGTAAAAAAAAATATTTCAAATTTTGCTACATAGGACTGAATCCAGGTTGTTGGTCAAAATTAAGCATTCCAGCTTTAACCTGGAAAAAGTTTAAGCATATGTGGGAACTCCTTCAAGACTGTTGGAAAAGCATTCCAGGTGAATTCGGTTGAGAGAATGCCAAGAGTAGGCAAAGTTGTCATCAAGGCAAAGGGTGGCTACCTTGAAGAATCTAAAATCTTAAATATATTTGGATGTGTTTAACTCTTTTTTGGTTACTACATGATTCCATATTTGTTATTTCATAGTTTTGATTTCTTCACTACAATGTAGAAAATGGTAAAAATAATGAAAAATCATTGAATGAGTAGGTGTGTCCAAACTTTTGACTGGTACTGTATGTAGTAGCAAGCAGAATACATCCACAGTATGCACAAAGTGCTTATGTGCTGGGTTATCTGTGCTGCTGGTTCACTTAGCCTATAATATGCAGAGGGAATCACAATGCGGATATATTCCTATGTAGTGTGTGAAGAGGAGTCTTCTTTAATATCCTCTGTCACTAGCCAGTGTTGATAAGCTGCCATTGTCTTTGCATTTCTCACACACACATGCATACCCAACAAACACACGTATGCACGCAAGTACACAAACACACACACACTTGCATTTAGTGTAGTAACCATGGTTACATGGGGCAACACAAAGAATAGGCCCACAAATAATGCATTGCAATCAAGTCCCCTTTTCCTGTGTGACATGACAAAGGGTGTAGAGTGTTGAGGAGACTAATGCCCTAGCTGTGTTTCTGGGCCATATAGACAGGCATATAGACAGGCAACAGGGATATATATACACACTGATGCATAATACCATGCATCCAGATCACAGGAAATCTGCAAAGAGGATACAGTGTGTCAAATGTATCATACACACACACATAGTAAGACTACTATGAAGTGATGTTGTTGCTATGCAGAGGGTGGTTTGGCTGGTGTGTGTGTGCCCGCAGAGACTCTGCAGCAACTGCTGTAATGCAGCATGCAGCACTGAAGCCCATTGCTCCACTCACACTACAGACTTCAGGTTACAGCTCTCATACTTCTACACTCCCTGGGAACACTGCGCTACAGGACACACTCTCTGTGTGTGGTCATGGTTTGTGCGGTTATGGAGACATATTGCACACACACACACACACCAACACACAACACACACACACACACACACACACGTCCAGTGAATCTGCCTGGTAGCAGTGGTACCTGTCACCATTACCAGTAAAGTGGGCATAATGGTGATTCTCACGCCTCGCCACCCGCCCCCTAATCTGAGTATGCCACATGATTGGATGTTTGTGCTCGGGCCACGGGTCTCCGTCTCCGCACATGCGGCTGCACACGGGCCATCTGGGAGGACGCCTATGCCGAGGCAGGCAGGCAGACAGGGGTCGCTCCAGCGCACAGAACACAGGCCATTTGTGTGGACGACTCAGCTTTAGTGTGTGAGTCCTGGTAGAGCAAAGAGAGCTCACAGTTCTGACTGGCTCTGGGTAGTACTTGCCCTACGGCACAGATCAGCTTACCCACCCAGAAATGCTAAGTGTAACCATTGGGGGTTAATGCTAAACTGACCTTAGATCAGTGTCTATGGGCAACTTCATCTTAATGCTTCTGGGCTTAGCAAGGCTTAGGCCCTGTGTGGAGGCTAACTTGTCTATCCATTCAATAGTTAATGTAAAAAAGTGACTTTTTTCCCTTATCCATTTCAAATGGCATAGATAGCTCTCCATTCAATTATGTAAATAAAAATAATTGTTTCCATCTCAATTGAGCTCTATGGAAATACTAGCTCTCCTTTTGTGTTAGCTAAATGCTATGGTTGATGTGACATGATGCCCAAGCTGCTGTAGAGGACAAATGATCATGCCCTTTTCAAAAGAGGAGGCAAGAATCAGGCCGTGTAGCTAGTAGCCTACATACGAGATGGTGATGACAAAAAAATCCAAAGCGCTAAGAAATTTACTTGGGTGTGTGGTGTGGATCAGAGAGAACGAGAGAGTGAGAGAGGTAAAGCAGCTCTTCAAATTATAATTTCCCCGCCCGCTTGACTCTGCTCTTGGACAGCACAAGTGCTGACTCGGGGGGAAAAGTCCAGATTGCTTTTGGAATGGGATGAGTACCCAAACGAAGAGATAGAGACAGGAGGGAGTGAAGAGAGAATGGACGGAGAGGAGCTTGAGTGAAGGAGCAGAGAGAGCGAACAGAGAGAGAGAGAGAGAAAGAGAGAGAGAGAGCAGAGGGAGGGCCTAGGAGGATTTGTGCTCGATTTCATTATGTTTTTGGCTGAGGGAAGGAGTCTGCAGAGCCATAAGAAGCTTATCTGAAGCCATAACCCATTTGATTAACAGCTATTGATTGAGCCTTTCAATTGGTCCAAGTTAAACGTGGCTGTATTAGCCCTGGATGGGCTTTCTGTATTAGACGTGGAGGTACTGTTAGCTATCTGTGTTAGCAGTGGATGGACTATTGGCTGTTAGCTATCTGTGTTAACGGTGGATGGCCTGGGCTATCAGGCCTGACAGGGTGGAATGGATTAGAGTGGAGAACGCCTGATAACCCTGTGTCAGGCAGGCGTTTGCCAAATCGGGAGACTACGAAGCTAGCATCAGCTAGGGATACTACGGCTAACACATGAAAGTCTACTGCAATGCTAACAGGTTATGAGTAGCATAGTAGCTAGCTAAAAACTACCTAAAAACAAACTTCCTTTACAGTACAGTAGTTTCACACCAACAACCAGCAAGTGACCTTAATTGCTAGCAGGGTGAGTACCTCTCCATATTACTCATTGGCAGAGCAGTCTTTTTCACGTACAGAAGCAGTGTCAATGATTAACATGGACAGAGCCTTGTGCTGCAGTTACCTACACCTGATCCTCTTAAGTTCATCTGGCTCCTACAGAAACCTATGAAGGTCATTGACAACACAGCATACTGTGAATACTAAGTCATTCATGAACGAGGGTACTGTAAATGAATGCACACAGACCTATGCAGGCGCACACACAAAGAAAAACACACACACACACACACACACACATAACGGAATGCACATACACACGTAGGCTACACACGTTTCACACGTTTAACAAGTGCACACACACACAGTCACGCTCACACATGCTAACAAATGCCCACAGACACAGAAACTCACAGGCAAACGAATGCACACACACGTGTCCAACACACTGGGGCCATCATTAATAGGCTGTGCACACGGCTCTGCAGTGCTGCGGAGTCGATTAAACCTCTGACTAGCAGGTAATAAAGACAATTGACCCAAGATAAATACAGCACACATGCCCGTACATAAATGACAGGAGAGGTAATGAACCTCAAACACAGGAGAGGAGAAGTGCGGAGGAGAAGAGAGGAGTGGAATCTCCAGGGAGCTGACAGAAGTCCTGTCAGGTTCTATTCGGAGAAGCACACGGGCGCACACACACACACACACACACACACACACACACACACACACACACACACACACAATGATAGCTCATTTCCTATATAGTGCAGGTATATATGGTCAAATGCAAGTACCTGGTAAAGATAGAGTGGCCATCAAACAGCCTTTGCCCACTGAGTTTGATGGGTGGTTTCTGGAAAGTTTTTGCTCACACACTTACTTAATAGCACTTCTAATAAACACATCAAGCTCATGGTTAGATAAATCAGGAGTGTTAGTGCTGGATTATGAAAGCCTGCAGACAATGCAGCCATCCAGGACCAAGAGTGAAGAATACCACCGTTGAGGGTAAGAGGCAACACACTCCTTCACACACCCTGAATATTTCAGGGAGTGTGTGCTAAGTAGCACCTAGGGAAGCTGAGGGAATGCCATGGGCAAGAGAATGGCAAGCAAGACCTGACTGCAATGATTGTGCTAGCTGAGGGTGTGTGTGTGTGTGTGTGTGTGTGTGTGTGTGTGTGTGTGTGTGTGTGTGTGTGGACGTGTCAAATGCTATTTCTAGGGGGTTTAGGGTTAAGGTTAGAATTAGTGTTACGGTTAGAATCACGTTAAGGGTTAGCGTTAGGAGCTAGGGCTAGTTTTATGGTTAGGGTTAGGAGCTAGGGCTAGTTTTATGGTTAGGGTTAGGGTTAGGGTTAGGAGCTAGGGATCGGTTTAGGGTTACGGTTAAGGTTAGATTTTTGGGTTAAGGTTAGGGTTAGGGTTAAGGTTAGGGTAAGGGTAAGAGTACGGTTTAGGGTTAGGTTTATGGTTAGGGGGTAGGGAAAATTGGATTTTGAATGGGGACTAACGTGTGGGTGTGTGTGTGTGGGGGGGGGGGGGGGTGTGGGGGGAATTGAATCAAACTAATAACATCTCTCCGTCTTGCTGGAGAGATGATAAGCACCCTTTGTTCTTTTCCGTTCCCAGGATTTCATAGATGTCTCAAGTGTTGAGAGCAGTTTTTTCTTGCGTCATACATCTTTGCAGATCTAACAACAACCTCTGTAACAATCTGAGAATGACACATACACACATGCACACGCACACAAACACACCACAAGTTGTGAATGTTAATCATAAACCTAGACATATGTGGTTCATTACCATAAACTTACCAGAGGGTTGCGGCTTTCACAAGCCATTCCAAACGATCCATTGTACAGTACAATGCAAGGAAAATATTTCCCCCGGTAATTCTAATTCTCACCACAGAGACCTCACCACAACCAGAGACTGACATGTCCTGATGAGAATGAGGATGTCCTAATGCACTCAGCAAAAAAAGGAAACGTCCCTTTTTCAGGACCCTGTCTTTCAAAGATAATTCGTAAAAATCCAAATAACTTCACAGATCTTCATTGTAAAGGGTTTAAACACTGTTTCCCATGCTTGTTCAATGAACCATAAACAATTAATGAACATGCACCTGTGGAACGGTCGTTAAGACACTAACAGCTTACAGACGGCAGGCAATTAAGGTCACAGTTATGAAAACTTAGGACACTAAAGAGGCCTTTCTACTGACTCTGAAAAACGCAAAAAGAAAGATGCCCAGGGTCCCTGCTCATCTGCATGAACGTGCCTTAGGCATGCTGCAAGGAGGCATGAGGACTGCATATGTGGCCAGGGAAATAAATTGCAATGTCCGTTCTCTGAGACGCCTAAGACAGCACTACAGGGAGGCACGGCGGACAGGTGATCGTCCTCGCAGTGGCAGACCACGTGTAACAGCACCTGCACAGGATCGGTACATCCGAACATCACACCTGCGGGACAGGTTCAGGATGGCAACAACAATTTCCTGAGTTATGCCAGGAACGCACAATCCCTCCATCAGAGCTCAGACGGTCGGCAATAGGCTGAGAGAGGCTGGACTGAGGGCTTGTAGGCCTGTTGTAAGGCAGGTCCTCACCAGACATCACCAGCAACAATGTTGTCTATGGGCACAAACCCACTGTCGCTGGACCAGACGGACTGGCAAAAAGTGCTCTTCACTGAAGAGTCGCGGTTTTGTCTCACCAGGGGTGATGGTCGGATTTGCATTTATCGTGAAAAGAATGAGCATTACACTGAGGCCTGTACTCTGGAGCGGGATCGATTTGGAGGTGGAGGGTCCGTCATGGTCTGGGGCGGTGTGTCTCACAGCATCATCGGACTGAGCTTGATGTCATTGCAGGCAATCTCAACACTGTGCGTTACAGGGAAGACATCCTCCTCCCTCAAGTGGTACCCTTCCTGCAGGCTCATCCTGACATGACCCTCCAGCATGACAATGCCACCAGCCATACTGCTCGTTCTGTGTGTGATTTCCTGCAAGACAGGAATGTCAGTGTTCTGCCATGGCCAGCGAAGAGCCCGAATCTCAATCCCATTGAGCACATCTGGGACCTGTTGGATTGGAGGGTGAGGCCTCCATTCCCCCCAGAAATGTCCGGGAACTTGCAGGTGGCTTGGTGGAAGAGTGGGGTAACATCTCACAGCAAGAACTGGAAAACCTGGTGCAGTCCATGAGGAGGAGATGCACTGCAGTACTTAATGCAGCTGGTGGCCACACCAGATACTGACTGTTACTTTTGATTTTGACCCACCCCCCCCCCCCCTTTGTTCAGTGACACATTATTCCATTTCTGTTAGTCACATGTCTGTGGAACTTGTTCAGTTGTTGAATCTTATGTTCATACAAATACTTACACATGTTAAGTTTGATGAAAGTCAACAGAGTTGACAGAGAGAGGACATATCTTTTTTTGCTGAGTTTATGAACACTGTATTTCACCACAAATAGAGGAAATGCATGATATTAAAAGAGACGGTTTGATGTTGTCCTGTTCCACGTTCCAACTCCTGGTCACACTAACAGAGGTCTCTGTATTGACTCCAATCTACACACACTCATGTTCTCTCTCCACCCTCCATCCATGCCCTCAAGAATCAACGCTCATGATCAATCCCTTCAGGGTATGGAAGAGCACATGATTTTCCTAAGATCATCTCTATCTCTTTCCCCTCTCTCTCAGCCTCCCTCCTCTTGAAGCCAAAGGTTAAAGATAGGAGAGGATGGTGGGGTCTTATCTTTGAATCTGTTTTATAGAAAAGGACCGGAGGAAGAAGATAATATGGCTGAAAAATTGGCATTATCTCCTTGGGTTAGTGAGATCTAATCATCAGCCTGAACCAAAATGAATGATCCATTGAAAAAGACTGGAATTAGAAATAGGACTTACCCTGCCTTCCTATCTGAGGTGTGTGTGTGTGTGTGTGTGTGTGTGTGTGTGTGTGTGTGTGTGTGTGTGTGTGTGTGTGTGTGTGTGTGTGTGTGTGTGTGTGTGTGTGTGTGTGTGTGTGTGTGCGTGCGTGCGTGTGTGCGTGTTGGTGGAGATTCTGTGAAACCTTTCACTGCAGTGGGCTAAATCAGGGACACATAGCTCAGGCAAGCCCCTCAGGCAGAGTTGAGAGAAAGGCAAGGGCCGCAGAGAGAGAGAGAGAGAGAGAGAGAGACAAACCTACGGCACATATACAGTATATCCAACCATCCAACCAACAAGGAGAGGGAGAGCATTCCCCGGGTTACCGTGGAAACCAGCCCCCTTCACTGAGAGAGAAGTACAAAACCAATCATTTATATTATTAACCCTGTCCTTGCCAAAAGGTAGTCCCTCCAGGATTCCGCGATTCCGCGATTCCCTGCATGTTATGCGAGGGCTTGCATGTTTTAACAATCACCGCACTATTTCTGCATAAAACAGTTAAATCCTTGCAATATTATCTCATAAAACTGACCCATCACCACAGTACAAAAAGAGGGCTCCCAATTTAAACCAATTAACTTGTGTTGAAGTTTTTGGTATTATTGTTCCGCACAGTACACAGGCAGAAATAAATACGATTCAGAGATACAGTCCCTTTCGTAATACGCACGCACACACACACACACACACACACACACACACACACACACACACACCTCGAGAGCAGGGGACATTACACACCTCTGCAGCCAGCTGAAAATGAAGCTGTATCTCAGGGAACCCAAACACAGCCATCTGGGCAGAGGATCCCCTCTCTCCCCCTCCCTCTCTCCTCTGGGTCCCTTTAGTCTTTAGGAGCATCCATGGGTAAATTGCAGTCTGTCTTATGAGCACAGAGTGATCCACAGAAAGTGATAAATATATGCCCAGTCCCAATCCAACCTCTCCATAGACACTTCACGATGCCCTCACATACAGGAGAAGCCAATGTCTCATTGTTACGTCCCACAACACAACTGGAGATGGCCAATACATCCACTAGAGATCACTTAGCTTCTGAAAGAAACACTATAGAGGCTAGAGAGGAAAGAGGGAAGGGGAGGGGAGTTTGGAAGTAGGCCATGGAGAGAAGAGAAGAAGGGTAGTGTTAGAGTGTGGAAGAGACAAGAATGGAGAGAGAGAGAGGCCATAAGAGAGTGAGAGAAGAGATGAAGAGAGAGGGGGTAGTGTTAGAGTGTGGGAGAGGGGAGCAATGGCAAGCAAAGGCAAGAAAGAGGGGGTAAGGGTGGGTGGGAGAAAAGGAGAGAGGGGGAGGGGAGGGGAGGGGAGGAGAGGAGAGGGGGATATAAAAAGCTTGGCGGCTGCAGTCTTGCTGTGATCCCCAGGATGGAAAGCATGGCCATTGTCAGAGGAGAGATGAAACCATGACAACCATCCCCACTGCTGCTGCCCGACACACACACACACACACGCACACACACACACACACACACACACACACACACACACACACACACACACACACACACACACACACACACACACACACACACACACACTGCTGGACACTTAGCAGATGAGGACCAAATTTGAGGCTGGAAAGCCTGCGTAAAAGGGGGCTCCAACTCTTACAGATGAAAACACACAGACAGCAAGACAGCTCTTCTTGGCAAAACGCCTCCAGTTTGGCCCCTGTAGAAAAATGACACAACATTCCCATCCAAAACCTGCCATTCATATTAACCACTCAACGTTGCTAATTTAGGAGCAGCACAATAAACAAAGAAGTTATTGTTTGCCATGATGTATATTTGAATGCATTACAACCTTGGATTGAGTCCTTGCTTTAATAAGAAACCATTGTGTGTAGGTTGAACAATGATATAGGCACCTATTGGATGATCTCAATATCAATCAGAGTAATCTTATAGGAGGGTAGGAGAGGTGCTGTGTTTCTCATTTGAGGTAGAAAATGGAATTAGGCTACAAGGTTTCCTCTTTAAATCCTGGCCCCTTGGGGGTGATACGCGCACGCACACAAACAGACACACACACAAGCACGCACAAACGCACGTCTCTCCCCCTGCCTAAGCTCCTGGTGTGATGACATATGGGCTTCTCTGTCCTCTCTGCAGACGCAGCACAGGGGAAGTCTATTCATAATAACAGCCATCAACAACCTCAGTCAGCCTCACAGTCAAGCTGGAGCCAGCACAACACACACACACATGCTCGCACACACACACGCGCACGTGCACACAAAATAAGAAATAATAGCACACATTGTCAATGGTTTAAATATATACACACAAACTCTCTGTCATGTCTCATGTGAAGACATGTGCACAGTCACACACAAACACACACACACAGAGTCATTCAGCGGCGTTTCTGCTTGTAGCCCAGCTCCACTTTAGATTCATTTCAGGACGTGGAGTCATAGTTGGAGTGGACACTGGAGCTCTGGGGGGACAGGGGGAAACAGATGACACAAGCTCAAACATACGTGGCATGCCTTTTACCAAAAGAACAGGGTGGTGGGGAGAAAAGAATGGTTGAGAGGGGTGGGGTTGGTAACGGAGTTTGTCGATGTTGGACAGCTAAGGGAAGCTGGGATGTCGCTTACCCAGGCTAGAGAGCAGGGTGGTGGGGAGGTGGTTGTAGTGGATAAAATAAAATATGTTTTATTGTCACATAAACTGGATAGTTGAAGTTGGGTCAGCCATAGTAATAAGGTGCCCCTGGAGCAAATTACAGTTAAGTGCCTTGCTCAAGGGCACATTGACAGGTTTTTCACCTTGCCAGCTCAGGGATTTAAACCAGCAACCTTTTGGTTACTGGCCCAATGCTCTAACCGCTAGGCTACCTGGCACACTGAGCACCTATGAGCACCTATAGTATACAAGGACACAGGTACAGAAAGTGACCCGAATGGATGTGTTCATATGAGAATTGAATGATGTAATGCCACTAGCAGCTCTCCATGACCAATCAAATACAATCAGTGCAAGAGCCAACGCTAAAACTAGCCACGGTGTCACACCCTGAGCTGTTTCACCTATCTTTGTGCTTGTCTCCACCCCCCTCCAGATATCGCCCATTTTCCCCATTATCCTCAGTGTATTTATACCTGTGTTCTCTGTTTGTCTGTTGCTAGTTCGTCTTGTCTCGTCAAGCCTACCAGCATTTTTCCCATAATCCTGTTTTTTTTCTAGTCCCTGTTTTCTTGTTTTTACGGTTTTGACCATTCTGCCTGCCCTGACCCTGAGCCTGCCTGTTGTTCTGTACCTTGTGACACTGCACTGGTTTACTGACCTCTGTCAGCCCTGACCCTGAGCCTGAGCCTGCCGTTCTGTACCTTTCGGACTCTGCTCTGGATTATTGACATCTGCCTGCCCTTGACCTGGCTTTTGCCTGCCCTCTGTTTTTGTAATAAACTTTTGCGACTTCGAACTGTCTGCATCTGGGTCTACTCCTGAGCCGTGATAGTACGAACTGGCCCTGACGGACCCAGCAGACTTGGACCAGCTCCGCAACGCTGTCTCCTCCCAAGGAACCGCCATTGGAAGGCACGAGGAGATTCTTTGTGGTCTTATGTAGGAGTTCCAGACCTTGGCCAAACGCCATGACCGCGCGTTGAACACATTGCTGGAGCAATTCTGCAGGTTGTCTGTCAGGCAGCCTACTACGATCGTAACCTCCCAGCCCCTCAGTAACCTGGCTGTTAGCAGTGCGGCTCCCCCGGCCACGCCGGTTCTCGAGAACCACGCTTACATCCCCTAGAAAGCTTCGCTGGAGAGTCGGGAATCTGTCGGGCATTTCTCACTCAGTGTTCTCTCATCTTCGAGCTGCAGCCCTCTTCCTTCCCCTCAAACCGCTCGAAGATAGTATACCTCATCACGCTGATATCCGGGAGGGCTCTCGCCTGGGCTATGGCAGTGTGAGAACAACAGTCGGCCGGCTTCAGTCTGGAGGAGTTTGTGGCAAAGGTGAAAAAGGTTTTCGATTCTCCATTGTCTGGGAAAGAGGCTGCCCGAAAGTTGCTTCGGCAAGACGCCCGAAAGTTGCTTCGGCAAGACTCCCGCAGTGTGGCAGACTATACGGTGGATTTCCGCACTTTGGCAGCTGATAGTGCCAGATCCCGGAATCGCTGTTCAACATGTTCCTGTACGGATTATCAGAAGAAGTTAAGGACGAGCTAGCAGCCCGAGTACTACCAACTGATCTTGCCTCCGAGGCTTCCCGGAAGTCCCCGACGTCTCTGGTACCGAGAGAACCTGAGGCTACCCGAGTTCCCCCAAGAGTCTTTGAAGTTTGCCGAATCACCTCTACCCGAGCCGATGAAACTAGGCAGAGCTAGCCTGTCTCCAGCCGAAGGTTTGCATAAGCTATACACGAAGAGTTGCCTGTCTTGCGGGACTAATGGTCATTTTGTGTCCTCTTGCCCACTAAAAGACCAGGCTCACCGGAGTACTCTGGAGGGCCATATGGATAACTTTTCCTCTCCCCCTCTCCTCTCCATGCCATCCTGCTGGGGGGGAACCAGTCGAAATCTCTCCAGGTACTCATCGACTCTGGGGCCGATGAGAGTCTTTTGGATGATACCCTGGCTTCAGAGCTGGGCATCCCCACTCAGCCCCTCTCCATTCCCATGGACGTTAGAGCGCTGGACGGACACTCTATAGGCTGGGTCACCCACAATACCACCCCCATCAACCTACGAGTGTCAGGGAACCACAGCGAGGCAATCCAATTCAAGCAAATTATTACGTCTCTTCAGGTTCCTGTGATATTGGGATTCTCTTGGCTCCAGCGACACAATCCCCTCATTGGCTGGACTACTGGTGCCATCATGGGCTGGAGCCCTTTCTGCCACAGCCATTGCCATTGCCTGCCCCAGGACGTCTTCCTGTGGGCTCGGAAGTTGCCACGGACCTCGCCGCCATTCCCGCAGAGTACCAGGACCTCCAGGAGGTTTTTAGTAAGGCCCGGACTCCTTCGCTTCCTCTGCACCGACCCTATGACAGCAGGATCGACCTTCTCCCAGGCACCACACACCACCCCGGGGACGACTGTACTCTCTGTCAGGACCGGAGACCAAGTCTATGGAGACCTACATCGAGGACTCCCTAGCTGCAGTGTGTATCCATCCTTCTGCCTCCCCCGCCGGCACAGACAAAACCCAGCCCCGGTGCATCAACTACCATGACCTCAATGACATCATGGTTAAGAACCGCTACCCGCTACCACTCATTGCCTCGGTCTTCAAGACGCTCAAGGGGGCAACTATGATCTCCAAGTTGGACCTGCAGAACGCATACCACCTGGTGCGGATACAGGAAGGGGACGAGTGGAAGACTGCCTTCAACACAGCCAGCGGTCACTACGAATATCTGGTCATGCCATTTGGTCTTACTAATGCTCCCACAGTGCAGCTGCAATGTTTCCTTGGATTTTACAACTTTTATCGCTGCTTTATCCAGGGTTAAAGCACCCTGGCTTCACACCTGTCTGCTCTCACCTCTCCCAAGTTCCCATTCATGTGGTCCCGAGCTGCTGACCAGGTGTTCCAGGACCTCAAATGCGCTTCACCACAGCTCCCATATTGGTGCATCCTGACCTGTCTCGTCAGTTCGTCAGTTCGTGAGGTCCAAGCTTCGGACGTCGGAGTGGGGGCTGTTCTGTCCCAGTGTTCTGCTCTGGACCTCAAGTTACATCCCTGCGCCTTCTTCGCCCATCGTCTTAAAGCCAAGGAGAGGAACTACGATGTGGGGAATTGTGAGCTTCTTGCGGTGAAGATGGCGCCGGAGGAGTGGAGGCACTGGTTCGAGGGGGCGGAACATCCTTTCATTTTGTGGATGGACCACAGGAACCTGGAATATCTCCACACCGCCAAACGTCTGAATTCCAGGCAAGCTAGGTGGGCCCTGCTTTTCACCCGGTTTAACTTCTCCCTCTCCTACCGACCGGGATCCAAGAATGTCAAGGCGGATGCACTGTCACACCGCTATAGCCCCACGGCTGCACCCTCGAACCCTGAGCCTCCACCTCGTGTCTGGCGATGGAATTGAGAATCAGGTCCGTGAGGTGCAGCATTCCCACCCGAACCCCAGGGGAGGCCAGATAACTGGATGTTTGCCCCTGACGCTATCCACCCCTCCCTCCGGGCTCCCATCGGTCCCTGGCCTTTGTGCGACAATACTATTGGTGGCCTTTTGGTGGCCTACCACGGTCCCTGACGTCACCATCTGCATGATCAGTGAGCAGAACAAGACTCCTCGGCAAGCTCCAGCTGGTCTCCTTCAACCACTTCCTGTCCCCCTGGTTTCACATATCCATGGACTTTGTCACGGATCTCCCCTCATCTGATGGCAACACTGTCATCCTGACAGTAGTGGACCTGTTTTCCAAAGCAACCCATTCCTCTCCCCGAGCTAACCTCCATGGACTCCCGGTGGATCCATGGACTCCCGGTGGACATGGTCTCATCCCAGCTCTGGAAGACATTCTTCACACTCATTGGGTCATCGGCCAGCCTGTCCTCTGGGTTCCATCCTCAGTCTAACGGCCAGTCAGAGCGAGCCAATCAAAACCTGAAAACGACTCTTCGCTGCCTTGTCTCTGCCAATCCCACCATCTGGAGCCAGCAACTCATAGCCCCCGCTCAGCCCCCGCTCTTGCTGGAGCAAGAGGTCGGCATACCCTCATTCCAGATGTTCGTCCGCCGCTGTCGCCGTACCTGGAAGAGAGCCCGGTCGTCTCTTCTCAAGACCACCTCCAGGTATCGACGACAAGCGGACCGCCACCGGAACCCGGCTCACTGGTATTGTCTCGGGCAGAGGGTATGGCTTCTACACCTGCATTGCTTGCTGTTTGGGGTTTTAGGCTGGGTTTCTGTACAGCACTTTGAGATATCAGCTGATGTACGAAGGGCTATATAAATACATTTGATTTGATTTGATTTGATTTATGGCTGCACACTCAAGATCTGCCCCTCCGGGTGGAGTCCCGCAAACGTTCCCCCTGTTTTATTGGCCATGTCCCCATCTCCAAGATTCTTAGCCCATCTGCTGTTTGTCTTCTGTTGCCCCGTACCCTCCGTATACATCCCTCCTTTCATGTGTCTAGGATTAAACCTATATCATATAGCGCTTTTATCCCTGTTTTCCCAGTTTTGACCATTCTGCCTGCCCTGATCCTGAGCCTGCCTGTCGTTCTGTACCTTGTGATGCTGCCCTGATTTACTGACCTCTGACTGCTCTGACCCTGAGCCTGCCTGTCATCCTGTACCTTGTGATGCTGCCCTGATTTACTGACCTCTGCCTGCTCTGACCCTGAGCCTGCCTGTCGTTCTGTACCTTGTGATGCTGCCCTGATTTACTGACCTCTGCCTGCTCTGACCCTGAGCCTGCCTGCCATTCTGTACCTTTCGGACTCTGCTCTGGATTACTGACTCCTCTAACTGCCTGTCATTTGCCTGCCCCCTGATTTTGTAATAAACGTTTGTTACTTCAAACTGTTTGCACATGGGTCGTCTCCTGAGCCGTGATACAAGGATTCCAGGGAATAAAGCCTTCACATAAATATGGTAATGAGACCAGAGTACGGGTTCCAGTTGCTGTGTGACCTCGCTAACCTGTATGGTCATATAGGACTCTGTCCCTGTCTCTCATCCATAGCACTGTAAACAGCAGTGACTTTGGAGTGAAAATTGCAGTTTGTGCGTTACAGTAGGCTACTGTATGTATGCACACCCTAATGCGTGAGTTCTATATTGATAAACACATTTCAACACATGCAAGCCATGTCACCCTCACCTTTATATAATCCTGGAAGTGGCTGACATAGATTTTAACTAGTTACTGAATTAACAGAACGTGACAGGGTTCCTAGTGCAAAGGATGCATATGAAGGCCAGCCAGAAGTAAGTATAAAAACCTCAATCAACATTAAGCGGCCAAGACAAAATTGGAAATAATTAAGGGGGTGAACGTTATTTATAATAAGGATTAAATGGAGAAACTCTGACCTTTAAGCAAAATATATATATTTACCTAAACCCTGAATCATTAAAACATCATGTGGATAGCAGAGAACATCCTTACAGTTTAACCTCCCTATTTGAATAGACCAGAGCCTTGGATTTGTCGTTTAAGAAATTGTTCTTCATCCTGTAAGCATGACATGGCAACGCAGGAATATTGATCGTGCACCGGGCTGCAGGCCGAAGGTTTGGATTCACAGACCACCGTAGGGGTGGAAAGATCTCCTTTATAAAAAAAACATTGCATGAATCTATCATCTAACTTGCAGGTCTGAGAAAAAAACATAGCCTTTTATAAACATTTCATGCAATTCTAATTCTATTTCTCCAATGCCAAATCAGTGTGTCTTGTTTGCAACGAAACTGTCCCTGTTTACAAATAATTAAATCTGAGATGTCATTAGGAATCTGAGCATGGCCCTTTCAAAACTTAGGCCTACTTTTCCACCCCAGACGACAGTAGGCCTACTGACGCAGAAAATATCATATTTAACCGCTTGCTACCCTTCTTCCATGGCTTAACTCAACGAGAGAATGTCACAAGTATTTCCTTAAAAGCTGTCTGGGTTTAAACATATTCTATTGTACAGAGAGTGAATAGCTTAATCAATAGATAGTGACAAAATTAGATTACTTTCCAAGAAAATTTAATTTTTTCTCCGCGACTGTAGAAGGTTGTAGCGCAGCCTCGGAATGTCAACGAAATGAAACAGTGCTATCCCCATATGCATCAGAGTAGTGTCTTTCCAGGGTATTTTACAGCTTGTTTCTAGCGTAAAGCATCGTGGAACAAAGCGGCTCTTATAGTTCACTTTATATAAACTGATTTTTTCTTCCTCTAAATCTTAAAACTAACATTTGGGTAGGCCTGCGCGTTTCACCGTTTACTTTAATAAAAGATAGGTCTATGATGTACATTCATACCCCCGCAATTCGAGTCCAGGTTTTAACTTAACAGCCCTTCACTGACACAGAGGTAGGCTATTTAAAGAGCGCATGCTGGGTGGAGGAATTGGCCGAGATTTCTATGTATATAGCAGCCTACAGCCTAATTTCGTCTGTGAAGCAGGAAGGCCTACCTCTCATTTATTGAATAGGAAGAAATAGGCTCAAATACAAAGCTTTCTTGTTGTTAGTAAAGTCTAATATAACTGAAGATGGTTTAAATGAATTATGCCTACTCGATTTTGCCTACTTTCAGCACCATGAGCTGTCCATTTTCAATTCATTTTGCCGTGACTGCTGCTTCAAATTTCAGCACCACAATGCAAGTTACTCAAATCTGGTTTATTGTGAGGTCAATAATTCTGATAAATGCAACATGGGCAACAAACATATCGTTTAGATTAAAATCAATTATAGTAGTAGCAAGCTATCAAAGTTGACCTCCGGTCCTCCTCATCGTCCACCTTTCCTTCTCAAACTAAAGAGTACATAAGCTATTAGCTAGTCCGCACGCAAGATAATGCATTTTTTGGACTAGACCATCATTATTTTCGAAATAATTATTTTACTCTCCTCCTGAACTGCCACTGTAGGCCTTCGCAGTACAGCATTGGTTAGGCAGCACACACATTTTTGGGGGATCAGCAAGAGCTCAGGGTTGGAATATCCATTGCAGTGTGTAATGCAGCCTTGTTTTATTTACACCATCCCAGCAGCCATCTTAGAAATATAACTTTGCTCTGTGATTCTCTGAGCATGGACTTTGTAGCCTATAGCCAATAGGCTATGGATCAGTTGATTGAGACCACTCTATAGGCGCACTTGATATTGCGCGCCTAAAAGAGAATCAGAGATGATGGGGGGAGGCACACACAGCTTGTTTTCTTATTAGACCTTTCACAAAAGTAGCCTATAGCCTATGACAGTGGTACCCACATGACAGTGGTACCCACATCATTGCCTAGTGGTTTTGGGGATGCTATGCCTCTCGCATAGGCTATTTATTTGAATCAAAACTGCTTTAGCCGGATACAAATAGGGTATCAGGAAATCACTAGACTACGTCAATATTTCGTTAATAAAATACATTTCATCCCATGCGTGTAGTTTGGGATTAAAAGTGTTTGTAATTGCAGCAGGAATTGCACGGATAGGTGCTAGTGCTTGTCATTGCAGGGACTGAGTGAAACCACACCGCTGGTACAGCAGCCTTGTGCAGTGCAGTAGCTTGCCCTATCTCATTTGGCAGATATCAGCGCAAGCTTCCCCAATGCAACATTGTGAACGACAAACGTGTGCATGTTCGAAGACAGCGACACGCTACAATGTAACAAACCCACAACATACAACATTGCGATACCATCTTCCCGTTGTCTGGCAATGAGGATTAAAGGGATATTATTATTATATTTCAACAATCACACGTAAGCCGTGTGGACTACATGTAGCCCAACTGTAGCCAGCTGACTAGGCTATAGGGCGGACCAGTTAATTCCCTTTTATTATGAAGTAGAATTTTAGGATAATCCACATAAAACATTCAAGTGCACAGTCCCAACCCCGATTGATGCAATGAGTCAAAGGCAATTCGTGGGAACTAGAAGTAACCAGCCCGCACGTCAGTGATGCACCCTAAATCAAATCCACCAAACCCACAATAACCTACTGAGTAGCCCATATGTCCTAGCCCATGTCAGCATAACTCATAAAAGAAAACCAGTCCGTTCACATCATCCACCTTTAGACAAGCGACAAGGACTAACCTGTCTGTCCTTTGCCGAGGGTCTTTTCCAAACGATAAGGTCCCACATAGTTCATATAGTGTGCGCTGTTGTCTTTGCCAGAAGATGACATTTTGTTGGAATTTAGTAATATGTCTCACAGAATAATAAATACAAATCAAAATTATCGTTTCAAATCAACGGAAACCGTAGGTTATTCCACCGACCAGTCGGCTGCTGCTCTCCGGTTGGCCTCCTCTCTCTCGCCTCACGCAGATGGTCGGTGGGATTCTCTCTTCTCTGAGTCCCTTTCTAACCTATTTTGTTAGTTCACTCCCCTCTGTCTCTACCTCCTCTTTTCACTGCTGAAATGTGGCGTCTTTAAATCTGGATAACATGGTGTTCTTTTCGTCCGTGTTCGTATTGTGGAGAGGAAACGAGACGCGGTGAACACAGCTTTGGCACAACCCGTTGACGGGGCAATCTAACAGGATAGTGTTTTAGTGCTGACTGACGCCAACGTCTGAGCTGTATGAATACGCATGCGCACAGCGCGCACAACGCAGGGGCTGGTTGGCTTGGCACGTCATCGAGCGAAAGCAGGGAATCAGCACGCTGCACAAAACGAATGCAATCACTTTTCACACGGTTTAAACTCCTTGCACCGGGGTAACCCGGGCCAGATAAAGGAATCCCTTAATTTAATTCAGGTCGAAGTGACAGAATAGCATGACGGGGGAATCAGCGCAGTAGCCTCCTAGTATTTGCCAAGCATATTTGTAAATATTCACAAAAGTGATTCACATTGACAAACCAACTATATAATAGAATAGTGACCAGCAAATAGAATTGGTGACAAAACCTATCCTAAATCTTGTCTTGCCTTTACCCAATAAAACAAGTGGCTTTTCTGATTAGGTATATTAGCAACACTGTAGCTACCATAGCCTACCTCGCTCCTCCTCAGAGAGACTACTTCATAGCTGCTTTAGTACTTTGATGTCAGTCTGAGCATCTGTACAGGTTGTGTCCCTATGTCCCAACCTCTCCTCCTCCTAAATCACCAGTAACATCTTCCCTAGGTCTACCGTCTCACAACTTCACTGGCGCTTCCTATCTTCCCTCGCTCATCAAATCAGATTGTATTGTATTTGTATTTGTATTGTATATGACAAATGTGCCGAATACAAGAGGTGTAGTAGACCTTACCGTGAAATGCTTGCAGTTCAAGAAATAGAGTTAAGAAAATGTTTACTAAATTAACTAAAGTGAAAATAAAATAAATAAGTAATACAAGAAAATTACATAAAAGTAATGATACATTGGATACCAGTACCTAGTCAATGCGCGGGGGTACAGGTTACTCGAGGTGATTTGTAAAGTGACTATGCATAGATAATATCAGCAAGTAGCAGTAGTGTAAAAACGGGGGGGGGGGGGGGGGGGGGGGTTGTCAGTGTAAACTGTCCAGGTGGCCATTTTATTAATTGTTCAGCAGTCTTATGGCTTGGGGGTAGAAGTTGATAAGGAGCCTTTTGTCCTAGACTTGGCACTCCAGTACTGCTTGCCCTGCGGTAGCAGAGAGAACAGTTCATGACTTGGGTGACTGGAGTCTGACAATTTTTTGGGCCTCCCTCTGACACGCCAAGTATATAGGTCCTGGATGTCAGAAAGCTTGGCCCCAGTACTGGGTCGTATGCACTACCCTCTGTATGGATCTGGGGAACACTTCAGCCCCGTCAATGTTATTGGGGGCCTGTTTGGCCTTTCGTTTCCTATAGTCCACAATCAGCTCCCTTGTCTTGCTCACGTTGAGGGAGAGGTTGGTATCCTGGCACCACACTGCCAGGTCTCTGACATCCTCCCTATAGGCTGTCTCATCGTTGTTGGTGATCAGTCCTACCACTGTTGTGTCATCAGCAAACTTAAGGATGGTGTTAGAGTCGTGCTTGGCCATGCAGTTGTGTGTGAACAGGTAGTACAGGAGAGGACTAAGTAAAAACTCACCCCTGAAGCTGGTGTTGAGGATCAGCGTGGCAGATGTGTTGTTGCCTGCCCTTACCACCTGCGGGAGGCCCAGATCCAGTCCAGGATCCAGTTGCGTTTAGTCCCAGGGTCCTTAGTCCCAGGGTCCTTAGCTTAGTGATGAGCTTTGTGGGCACTATGGTGTTAAATGCTGAGCTATAGCCAATGAACAGCATTCTCACATAGGTGTTCCTTTTGTCCAGGTGGGAAAGGGCAGTGTGGAGTGCCATTGAGATTTTGGTCATCTGACGACCTGTTGGGGCAGTATGCGAATTGGAGTGGGTCTAGTGCTTCCGGCATGATGGTGTTGATGTGAGCCAGGACCAGCCTTTCAAAGCACTTCATGACTACATGAGTGAGTGCTACGGGGTGGTAATAATTTCGGCAGGTTACCTTCACTTTCTTGGGCACAGGGACTATGGTGGTCTGTTTGAAACGTAGTTTTTACAGACTCGGCCAGGGAGAGGTTGAAAATGTCAGAGAAGACACTTGCCAGATGGTCTACACATGCTTTGAGTACACGACCTGGTAGTCCGTCTGTCCCCGCATCTTTGTGAATGTAGACCTGTTTAAAGGTCTTGCTTACATCGGCTACGGAGAGCGTGATCACACAGTCATCTGGAACAGCTGGTGCTCTCATGCATGCTTCAGTGTTGCTTGCCTCGAAGCGAGCATAAAAAGCTCATCTAGAAGGCTCGCGTCACTGGGCAGCTCGCTGCTGGGTTTCCCTTTGTAGTCCGTAATATTTCTCAAACCCTGCCACATCCAACGAGCGTCAGAGCCGGTGTAGTACGATTTATTCTAAGTCCTGTATTGACGCTTTGCCTGTTTGATTGTTTGTTTGAGGGCATAGCAGGATTTCTTATAAGCTCCTTGAAAGCGGCAGCTCTAGCCTTTAGCTCCGTGCGGATGTTGCCTGTAATCCATGGCTTCTGGTTGGGAAATGTATACACGGTCACTGTGGAGACAACGTCGTCGATGCACTTATTGATGAAGCCGGTGACGCAAGTTATATACTCCTCAATGCCATTGGATGAATCCCGAAACATAATCCAATCTCTGCTAGCAAAACAGTCCTGTTGCGTAGCATCTGCGCAATCTGACCAATTCTGTATTGAGCGAGTCACTGGTTCTTCCTGCTTTAGTTTTTTGGCTTGTAAGCAGGAATCAGGAGGATAGAATTATGATCAGATTTGTCAAATGAAGGGCGAGTGAGAGCTTTGTATGCTTCTCGGGGTGTGGAGTAAAGTTGATCTAGAGCTTTTTTCCTCTGGTGGCACATGTGTCATGTTGGTAGAAATTAGGTAAAGTGGATGTAAGATTGCCTGCATTAAAGTCCCTGGCCACTAGGAGCATTGATTTTGGATGAGCATTTTCTTGTTTGCTTATGGCAAATCGCCACAAACCGATTAGTTCCAGCATCGGTCTGTGGCGGTAAATAGACGGCTACGAATAATATAGATGAGAACTCTCTTGGTACTGCGGTCTACAGCTTATCATGAGGTATTCTACATCAGGCGAGCAATGTAGGCGAGCAGTGTAGGTTAGGAGCCCGTAAAACAGCAGCCATCACCTCCGATGCCATTATAGGGTCTCTATACCTCTGCATCAGGGCCTTCTCCATTTTTTCTTATGTCGCTGATGGGTTGAAATGTTTGGTGAAAAACATTTTTTTAAGAGATCCTATGGAAATAATGATGCCAAAAATAACTAAATAAATAAATAAATAAATAAATATATATACATATATATATATATATATATAATACATATTTTCACAAGATGTTTGTGTGTGTGTGTTTGTATGTGTGTGTGTGCTCTTGTGTGTGCATGCATGCACATGTTTGTGGAGCAGGCCATGATGTATTTGTGTGCGTAACACTGGGTCACTTGATTAAACCAGAGGGCTTGATTAAACCAGAGGTTGGTCCCTACTTCATGGTGTTGACTACCACCTCTCCTCTCCTCACACACACACACACACACACACACACACACACACACACACACACACACACACACACACACACACACACATCTTTCTCATCACTCTTGAACAACAAAAGTACTGACCCAGCCAGCTCTGTGACAGATGGGGCTTCCCCCCTCTCCCTCTCCTCTCCTCTCTTCCCCCTCCCCCCATTCTCCCAGTCCTCCCCCACCTCGGTTGCTAACAAAGGAAGGGGCCTCAGATGCACCCTCACAAGAGAGCTTTCACTCACACCACTTCCTGTTAATTATTTGTGACCCCTCCCCCGACCCATATCTATGAGAGGGATCCATCATGTGCTTTCTCTTAAATGTATGTTACAGCGCAGTATGTCCTCACTGAGGACATGATCCCCCATGTTATGATCCCTTATGGATGGATACATGATTTGACACAACACGGGTCCATGCCAACAGGATGGATAGGGGATATTCAGCCACACTTGGAGGACAATGGATATTGAAGGCAAAAATTCACCCTTTTCGGCATTACATACACTGTCCGTATTAGAACATACAGCCATCATCAGCAACAATCATAATACACCTTGAATGGACTGAAAGCTTGAGGTAGAAGGCGACATCATACTTTCACTGTGTCGGACAACACCAAGCAACACTTTCGCCATGGGGGTCATTGTTAGTATGAATTCCACTCCACAGATTGCTCTGGCAATTGTCACATATAGATTTCATTGGGAGGAAGAACGTTTAACATGCTTTATACATTTGTATGACCATTTTTTTGTGAAAACCATGATGAAATTGGCAATCTTAAGGCCTTTTCAGAACTGTAAGACCCTATGATCTGTGAACCATGCATGATACGGACAACATTTTGGTGTTATTTTACTCCTTATAGTGTTTTCTCAAATATGGAGTATTTCTAGATTCTGAAAGACACATTTTCACATTCATTAAACGTATTAGGCTACCCTGGCGGCAGGGTAGCCTAGTGGTTAGAGTGTTAGAGGTTGCAAGTTCAACCCCCCGAGCTGACACAGTACAAATCTGTCGTTCTGCCCCTGAACAGGCAGTTAACCCACTGTTCCTAGGCCGTCATTGAAAATAAGAATTTGTTCTTAACTGACTTGCCTAGTTAAATAAAAGGTAAAATAAATAAAAAATTAATATCTCAAACAACCTTTATTTATTTAGCTTATTTGTAGAGATATTGTTTGTAACAATATAGTCTTCAAACGCGTCAGAGTGTGCTCTGATACTTTTAATGACATGACCCATTTTATACATAGAAATGTACATTATAGGTCACTAACCAATCACAACCCTTCTATAGGATTGCACATTCAGCATGTCACTAGAAGAGGAGGTTTCCCATTCACAATGTTTGTGGTGCTCATAAAATGTACCATACCTTCAGAATGAGCGGAGATCCCACTCTGTAAATGTTATGTATTTATAGAGTATATATATATTTTTTTACAAAGAATGTGTCTAAAAATTAACAAAATCAAAAAGAGTTGTTTTGAGATATTCAATTTTTTTTAAATGTTAAAAAAATTAAATGTGAAGATTTTTATTTCAGAATCAATACATTCTCCATATTTTATTTAGAGCACACTATTCAGAGTATAATTCGACCAAGATGTCGTCTGTAATCATGAACGGTTCACAGATCTACAGGAGGTATGTATATTTCTAAAAAGGGCAAAGAAATTGCCACTTTCATCATGATTTTCTTAAAAATGGTTTGTGATACAAATTTTAAAAAGCATTTATAACATCATTCCCCCCAATTAAGCTTCTACGTAAGAAACGCTAAAACAATCTGAGATACCAAAAATATTTTCCACTCCCGCTGGTGTGGAATCGCCTAGAAGGCTCTGCCACTAAATATCTCCAAGGGGATGTTTGTATCCATAATCATATTGGAGTCCAGGTGTCTAATCTGTTAAAATGCTGGAAGTACATTTGTAGACAACCCCTCTGAAATACACTGCACCAATAAAATGTATTGTCATATGCCTACAGTACACTCTTAAACATTTACAGGGTTATTTGTTTTGTCCCTACAGGAGAACACTTTTTGGTTCCATGTATGTTACGGGTGGTGAAAATGTTTCTACTGACTAACCGGGTTTCAGAGCATTTAATATTATTCTGTACGAAAATGTGAAACTCCTTTTCGTATGATATGGTATGTATTAATTTGTGGATGTCCATCACCCATTTCGTATGATATCTTACGAATTACAATATGTTACAAATGAGCAAAACATAGTAAATGTTACGAAGTTGCAAAACATATGATATGTTAGGAATTTTAGCTAGGTGGCTAGGTGGCTAACATTAGCTAGGCTAGATGTTAGGGTTAGGGGTTAGGGTTAGGTTTAGGAGTTAGGTTAAAGGGCCAAGGTTAGGGTTAGGGGAGGGGTTAGCTAAAAGGGTTAGTGTTATGGGAAGGGTTAGCTAAAAGGGTTAAGGTTAGTGTTAGGGGAAGGGTTAACTAACGTGCTAAGTAGTTGAAAAGTAGCTAAAAAGTATTAAGTGCTGTAGTTAAAAAGTTGCTAATTAGCTCAAGCTGTCCATGATGAGATTCAAACTCGCAACTTTTGGGTTGCGTAACATATCATACTAATTTGAGTGTCCCGAATTTTCTTTACCATGTTACGTCTAGTCTATCAGACCAGGCTGTACTGAACATTTTAGTGGTGAAAGGGTTCCATGAACAAAAAATAGGACATTTTCAGAGGATTTCCTTAGAGGACTATTGAATAACCAGTTATGGTTCTAGGTAGCACCTTCTTTTCTAAGAGTGTACATGTATGTCATTTATTGTGGATACTAAATTGCACAGTACAGTTGGCTGTATATACATGTAGTCTATACAGAACCCACACTTGCTCTTTTGAAGGCTTAGGCCCTGAGGTTTTTGTCAAACAGATTGTGACAAATGATGTTGTACAAAGTGCTATGAAGTCCAAATAAAGGTGATGTATTGATTTGAGTGAGAGAAAAAAAGTTTTATCAGAGCATGGTCCAACCAGTGAGAGATCACAGGTGCTGAGGAACACTGTTAGCTGAGACTAATTGCTGTAGACAGCAAAGAGCATGCTTGTTTTTTCTCTAGCTGTCACACTCTAGCAAAACACACTGACCCCCTGCTTGACCCCCCCCCCCCTCACTCTCTCTCTCTTCACCTCCCCCTCTCTCCTAGATCTCTCCACACATTAAGCTCTCCTTTCCTCTCCCACCACCCCTTCTCCCCTCCCCTCTCGCTTTCTCCCTACATCTTTCTTCCTCCGCTGCCCACCACCTATCCATCTCGCTACATCTCCCCTCTGGACTTCTCCCCTCCAGTCCTTCATCTCTTAATTTCTCAACATCCCTCCATCTTTCGACCTCTCCCCTCCATCCTTCCGTCTCTCTCTCTCCATCCCTTCACCTCTCTACATCCCTCCGTCCCACGACCTCTCCCGTGCATCTCTGTCTCTCCATCCCTTCATCTCTGTCCCTCGATCCCTTCCTCCCATTCTCTCCCGCACTCCTTCTCTCTCTCTCCATTTCTCTCCCTCGATCAATTCCTTGCCCCCCTCCCCTCCATCTCTTCCTCCGCTCCCTACCCTCCATCTCTGTCTTTCCACCCCACGTCACCCACACTTAATGATTAGTGTGTGAACAAGCCATTAGCACCAGAGTCAATTCAGTGAATCTTCCAGCCATCACGTCAGAGCCAAACTCCCACAGGCTACAGCACCCGCAGACATCTTTTAGTCATTTCTACAGTCTTAGAAAAAAGGGTTCCAAAAGGGTGCTTCAGTTATCCCCATAGGATAACCCTTTCTGGTTCCAGGTAGAACCCTTTTTGATTCCATGTCGAACCCTCTGTGGTAAGGTTCTACATAGAACCCAAAATAATTATACCTGGAACCAAAAGGGTTCTATCTGGAACCAAAAAGGGTTCTTCAAAAGGATCTTCTATGGGGACAGCCAAAGAACCCGTTTAGGTTCTAGATAGCACCTTATGTTTTTTCGAAGAGTGTACACATGAGCAGCAACATACTTTTTTACTGAGCAAGAGCTAAGGAATTATCAACTGCAGTCAAAAATAGAATATTGCTTTAAAAACCACTGTGACTGCCTACGACAGAATGAAGTCTGACACATTTGAGATAGTCCCATGTTTACTCTAGAAAGTTCTGTGGCCATTCCCTCTGTAAATAAAATGTGTGCAAAAATGTATCTTGTGACTGATCAGAGCAGAGACATGAACACATGAATGACAGTTTAGAGTCACAGTATGCACACACAGTATAAGATAGAGCAAAAACATCAGTTCCAGCCTCTGACATTTAGAGGCATCTAGTGCTAGTGGAGGCTTAGCCTGCAGTCTATTTCTGCATTAGTCAGCTCTATTGTGGCTGTCAGGCCAACATAAGCCACAGTGACATATTTCAAGCCGGAACTATAGGCCTAATGGAGAAAATATCTCCCCACAATTTTACACGACAAATAACAAAACACAGTACAACACAGCACATTACAACAACACAGCACATCACAGAACAGCACAGCACAACAAATCACAGCACAGCACAAAACTGCACCACACAACAAAGCACATCATAGCAAAGCACAACACAACACAGCACAACAAGATTCAAAACAACGCAACACAACTCAACTCAACACAAATCAAGACAGGGGTTAAGTGAACCAGGCTCCCCCAATGAGAGAATTTCCCCACCAAAACACCTGCTAACATTGCAGTTATTAGGACAAGGACAGAACATGGTATCAGCACTCACCTCTCTGATAGGAACACCAGAGTACCACCTCTTTGGCTGACCTATTTCTTTTTTTATCTGGAGCCATATTCATAAAGCATCCCAATGCTGATCCAGGATTAGGTCGCTCCTGTTCATGTAATCACATTCATTGTGATCTAAAAAGCAAAACTGATCCTACATCAGCACTCCTACTCCATGATGCTTTCTGATTATGAATATGGGCCCGTGTCAGTTTGCACTGTTCGGTAAAACACAGACATACTGCGTCTTTACCCACTTTAACCAACATAGTCCACTCAGCAACAGTCGTCGCTGTTTTCCTGGGAGTCCTGGGAAACATCAAAACATTTAAACAAACGCACACACATAATCCAACCATGGTATAATATTATTGTCACAATGTTGTTATGCGTCCCAGGTGTCCATCCCTACGAGGAACCAGCCTATTAAGTTAATACAAGGAAATAAAATAATAAAATAATGGAAAACCCTCTCTGCTCTTCAAGTTTCCCCCAGTCTCTCCTGTTAAACTGTACACAAGACTGTTGAGCTGTCTCTCTCTCACTCTCTCTTTCTCTCATTGGCGGACCGTCTTTCTCTCGTAACGCTCTTTCTCTCTCCTTTCATCTCCTTCAACTCGTTTCCCCGAGGCAGGTTGTTACATATCATCACTTACCAGCCTAAAAAAGGGACAACGTGATTTTCAGAGTTACCTAAGTCTGTTGGGAAACTCAAAGCACTCAAAGACCCTTATTCAATCAAACACAATAACCAGACATTTTCAAGACAAGGTAGACCAACATTCTCCTGTACTGCGGCAGGTAGCCTAGTGGTTAGAGCGTTGCATAATCAAATCCCTGAGCTGACAAGGTAAAACTCTGTCGTTCTGCCCCTGAACAAGGTAGTTAACCCGCTGTTCCTAGGCTGTCATTCAAAATAAGAATTTGTTCTTAACTGACTTGCCTAGTTAAACAATGTGGAAAAAAAATGCAAGGAACCGTGTTTGAGTTGATATCAAGTCCGGTTTCTCTTTGTGTAACGATTCTCGTTGGTGGAAGGAGAGGAGGACCAAAATGCAGCGTGGTAAGTGTTCGTCATGTTTTAATTGAAAAACTGAACACTACACAAAATAACAACGAAGATAAAACAAAACAGTTCTGCCAGGTGAACAGACACTAAACAGAAATTAAATACCCACAACCAAAACGGGGAAAACAGGCTACCTAAGTATGATTCTTAATCAGAGACAACGATCGACAGCTGCCTCTGATTGAGAACCATACTAGACCAAACACATAGAAATATAACAACAAAGAAAAAAGAACATAGACTACCCACCCCAACTCACGCCCTGACCAAGCTAACACAAAGACATAAAAAAGGAACTAAGGTCAGAACGTGACACTTTGCTCTCGGACACAGTAAGTATTGTTTTATTGTTTTGTCTTAACCTCAAAAGGGCCAGCTCAAGAAAATCTGTTATTGACAGTGAACGGTGAAGACACATCTGTTATATGGTGATGAGAGAACACATTCGCCAAACCACTCATTTGAATCACAGACAGACCTTGAAAGGGCATCATGATAACAGCATGTGCTAAGCAGTGCAAATCAGGTATTCATTCCTTCAGTGGTGCTGCTGATCCAATTGTTGTTTACATAGGCTTACTTATATGTACAGTTTACAGGGTTCAGTGGGTGTCTTTGTTTAGCTGGTGGTCTCAGGGGAATAGATTAGCATCCTAACAAGTGTGTGTGTGTGTGTGTGTGTGTGTGTGTGTGTGTGTGTGTGTGTGTGTGTGTGTGTGTGTGTGTGTGTGTGTGTGTGTGTGTGTGTGTGTGTGTGTGTGTGTGTGTGCATACAAAAGGAGGGTGGGGGAGATATAAGAGCTACTTAAGCACAACGACACAGGAGAAGGTAGAGCCCTTTTGGTACATGGAAAACAAAATGGTTGTACTTGGAACCAAAAAGGGTTTTCCTATGGGGACAGCCGAAGAACCCTTTTAGGTTCTAGATAGCACCTTTTTTTAAGTGTAGGTCATCCTGTGTGTTTCACCAGTATCCGTCAACCCAAGAAGCTTTGCTCCAAAACAATAACAGCTGCATGTCACACATCCAACCTCCTCATGGACACATCCACACATCACAGATCACACATGTGTATGTGTGTGTGTATGTGTGTGTGTTTGCGTGCGTGCGTGAGCATGCACGTGAGTGTCTGTGTTTTCACACGTATGTGCGTGTGGATGTGTGTGTCTGTGCTCTCACACGTACATGTCTGCTAGTGTGTACAGTAAGTGCGTGTGCACATATTTGTGTGTGTGTTCAGAACAGTAGCATATGGCTATGCCGATGCCTAGGGGATACACACAGGAGTATGCTGCTGCCGAGTCTTGTCTAGTTAACAGTCTAACACATAAACATAGGTTCTGTCTGCTTGGGGAAAACCAACAATACACAGTCTGGTCTCTTAAGTCCACCTGATTCTGCTTTTCTACTCCCCACAGCACTTCATTGATGAGTTGGAAGTTATCGATCCGCCAGAAAATGCACTACTCACCTGGCTAACCAAGTCTAATCATTTACTGCTGAGAAGGTAGACTGTTGGAGAGAACTGTTGGAGAGACTACAATATTATCTACTAGGAGTGGACTGGAGTTTCTCACTTCTGCTTAGATCAAATATACTTACAGTACTATGTACAGTAACCAGGTGTCTCTTAAAAAATAGGATTTATCTAACCTGAATAAAGGAGTTCTGACCTAGGATCAGTGTTGCCGTTTAGATTATAATGAACGAGGGGGGGGGGGGGGGGGGGTACGTGATTGTAGATCAGCACTCCTACTCATAGATTCTTCATGAATATGGGCCAAAAGAGAGCCAAGAAGGGAAAAGCAAGTGTTTCCTTGTTATCACTTGGTGGGCTGTCATGTAAACAATAGCTGTTTAATGCACAAATTGTTAGCTGTCAAGCAGATAATGTAGTCGTAAGTCTTTCTGCAGTGCATTGGTAATTACACAGTGCTAATGGAGAATGCTGCATTGCAAAGATACTCAGACCAGATGACCGCAATTACATTTACAACACACAAAAATTACAAATCACGCATTACGACATTGGGCTGATTTCTCTTCTCCTCTTGCTGTTCTTTTCCCCTTCTTTGTCTGCATCTGTCAGTGGGTTGTATGCAACCTCCTCCCTTCCCCCTTCTGTCCATGTGCATTAGAATTCAGACAATTCACACTATTGTTTTGTAAACAGACTGGTGGTTGGTTACCTGTGTCCCTGTGTCCTACAGGGTATGTTGGGGTGATTTGTGTGTGTGTGTGTGTGTGTGTGTGTGTGTGTGTGTGTGTGTGTGTGTGTGTGTGTGAGAGAGAGAGAGCGAGAGAGCGAGAGAGCGAGAGATTGTGTGGTTCCATGCCTATGTGCGTGCACGTGAGTACTTCAACCATGATTGGCATGTCAGAGAGAACACAGAATTGCAAACACACCTGTCTGTATTCCTTGTCCAGTCTCTCCACGTCTTTCTGCCTAACACCGTGGGCTCGGCCCTGATTGATGTTTTCTCTGTTACCTGGATCTGCATGGCAAATGGTCCAGGAACACAAGGAAAGCACAAAGAACAATGCTCAGCCCTTCCCCCTCTGAGAGTCTAAAATGTATCTCTCTGTTGCAGTATCCACAGGACTGACTATCGAATGTTTGAGTAGAATAATGCTGTAGTATCCATGCTTGGTATCTATCTGAAACTTTTTGACTGCGGATAACTCTGATGCCATCAACAGTGGATCCGGAAAGTATTCCAGACCCCTTGACTTTCTTCGCATTTTTGTTACGTTACAGCTTTATTCTAAAATGGATGAAATTGTAACAATTCTCAGCCATCTACACACAATACCCTTATAATGACAAAGCAAAAACAGGTTATTAGACATTTTGCAAATAACATTTTTATGCAAATAACATTTTTAAAAAATACAATAAAAATAAATACCTTATTCACACAGACCCTTTGCTATGAGACTCGAATTTGAGCTCAGGTGCATCTTGTCTCCGTTGATCATCCTTGAGATGTTTCTAGAACTTGATTGGAGTCCACTTGTGGTAAATTGAATTGATTGGACATGATTTGGAAAGACACACCTGTCAAAATAAGGTCCCACAGTTGACAGTGTATGTCAGAGCAAAAACCAAGCCATGAGGTCAAAGCTCCAAGACAGGATTGTGTCGAGGCACAGATCTGGGGAAGGGTACAAAAAAATGTCTACAGCATTGAACACAGTGGTGTCACGTTCTGACCTTAGTTCTGTTGTTATGTCTTTGTTTTAGTATGGTCAAGGGCGTGAGTTGGGTGGGTTGTCTATGTTCCTTTTTCTATGTTTTGGGATTTCTGTGTTTGGCCTGGTATGGTTCTCAATCAGAGGCAGCTGTCTATCGTTGTCCCTGATTGAGAACCATACTTAGGTAGCCTGGTTTCACTTTTGAGTTGTGGGTGATTATTTTCCGTGTCAGTGTTTGTTCCACACGGAACTGTTTGGGTTTTGTTATTTCACGTTGTCCTTCATTGTTTTGTTCAGCGTTCATTATTCTTATTAAAAAACTAAGATGAACACTTACCACGCTGCATATTGGTCCGATCCTTGCTACTCCTCCTCAGAAGAGGAAGAGGAAAACCGTTTGGAACCACCAAGACTCATCCTAGAGCTGACCGCCCGGCCAAACTGAGCAGTCTGGGGGAGTAGGGCCGTGGTCAGGGAGGTAACCAAGAATCTAATAGTTACTCTGACAGAGCTCCAGAGTTCCTCTGTGGAGATGGGAGAACTTTTCTGAGAGGGAAATTAGCATGTGTCATGTTTACCTACTTTGTAATATTAATAGTTAACAATTTAGTAAGACATTTATGTTCTACTGAGGCTGTGTTTTTGCAAAGGGATGGGTTCTACTCCAGCTTCCTGCAGCTGGAGGCGTGTGGTGAAGGACATGGGTTTTACTCGAGGTAGGGCTATCTGGAGTGGGTGATAAAACCTACAGCGTGCGTTTCATAGAATGAGTTGGTGTTTGCGTAATGTAAGGTACCAGGGAGAGATGGCTCGGGTATGGATAATGATGAGAGGAACCTTGTCTTAGGGGCCAAACTCTTTGGTGTCTAGACAATAAGAACAGTCTTCACAGAGAATGCGATCTGGCTGGGGGATACTCCTTTCTCAAATATCCAGTCGCACCTTTTGACCCATTCCACATATCTGCTGTTTGTTATGTAGAGTAGGAGGGGGTATCGTTGCTATCAAATATCTTTGTATTCTTTGTATGTCAGCGCTCTCAGCACAACTCTCAAGAGTGTTGGGCTGACCAGCCTCATTATTGCAGAGCACATACTCTATGCTCCCTTATTAATACGTTTTGAATAAAGTAATATCCTGATTGGTGATTGACATGGTCTCTCCTCATTATTGATTAGAATTTACACGCCACCATCCAGAAGGACAACCATCTCTGCAGAATTCCACATATCAGGCCTTTATGGTAGAGGGGCCAGACGGAAGCCACTCATCAGTAAAGGGCACATGACAGCCCACTTGGAGTTTGCTAAAACGCACACAAAATGACTCTCAGACCATGAGAAACAAGATTCTCTGCTCTGATGAAACCAAGATTGAACATTTTGGCCTAAATGACAAGTGTCACACCAACCTGGCATAGTCCCTACGGTTAAGCATGGTGGAGGCAGCATCATGCTGTGGGGATGTTTTTCAGCGGCCCATGCTGAACAAAGCAAAGTACAGAGAGATACTTGATGAAAACCTGCTCCAGGGCCTCAGGACTTCAGACTGGGGCAAAGGTTCACTTTCCCACAGGACAACAACCATAAGCACGCAGCCAGGACAATGCAGGAGTGGCTTCGGAACAAGTCTCTTGAGTGCCAGAGCCCGGACTTGAACCCGATCGAACATCTCTGGAGAGACCTGAAAATATCTGTGCAGCGACGCTCTCCATCCAACCTGACAGAGCTTTAGAGGATCTGCAGAGAAGAATGGGAGAAACTCCCAAATACAGGTGTGCCAAGCTTGTATTGTCATACCCAAGAAGACTCCAGGCTATAGTCGCTGCCAAAGGTGCTTCAACAAAGTACTGAGTAAAGTGCCTGAATACTTATTTTATATGTAATATTTAAGTTTTTTTATACATACAGTATATATACACTACCGGTCAAAAGTTTTAGAACACCTACTCATTCAAGAGTTTTTCTTTATTTTTACTATTCTCTACATTGTAGAATAATAGCAAAGACATCAAAACAATGAAATAACATATGGAACCATGTAGTAAACAAAAGTGTTATATTTGAGATTCTTCATATAGCCACCCTTTGCCTTGATGACAGCTTTGCACACTATTGTCATTCTCTCAACCAGCTTCACCTGGAATGCATTTCCAACGGTCGTGAAGGAGTTCCCACATATGCTGAGCACTTGTTGGCTGCTTTTCCTTCACTCTGCGGTCCAATTCACCCCAAATCATCTCAATTTGGTTGGGGTCGGGTGATTGTGGAGGCCAGGTCACCTGATGCAGCACTCCATCACTCTCCTTCTTGGTCAAATTGCACTTACACAGCCTGGAGGTGTGTTGGGTCATTGTCCTGTTGAAAAACAAACGATAGTCCCACAAAGCCCAAATCAAATGGGATGGCATATTGCTGCAGAATGCTGTGGTAGCCATGCTGGAACTTTTTCGGGATCAGTGTCCCATCACGGGACGGTTGAGCTAATGTAGGCTAATGCGATTAGCATGAGGTTGAAGTAACAAGAACATTTCCGAGGGCATAGACATGTCTGATATTGGCAGAAAGCTTAAATTCGTGTTAATCTAACTGCACTGTCCAATTTATAGTAGCTATTACAGTGAAATGATACCATGCTATTGTTTGAGGAAAGTGCACAGTTTTGAACATGAAAAGTTATTAATAAACAAATTAGGCACATTTGGGCAGTCTTGATACATTTTGAACAGAAATACAATGGTTCATGGGATCAGTCTAACACTTTGCACGTACACTGCTGCCATCTAGTTGCCAAAATCTAACTTGCAGCTGGGCTGAGAAAATACATTATGGCCTTTCTCTTGCATTTCAAAGATGATGGTACAAAAAAATACAAAAGAACAGTTGTTTTTTCTTTGTATTATCTTTTACCAGATCTATTGTGTTCTATTCTCTTACATTCCTTTTACATTTCCACAAACTTCAAAGTGTTTCCTTTCAAATGGTACCAAGAATATGCATATCCTTGCTTCAGGGCCTGAGTTACAGGCAGTTAGATATGGGTATGTCAATCTAGGCAAAATTTTAAAGACAGGGGCGGATCCAGCACTGCGATGCAGTGCCTTAGCCAACCCCGTGTCTTTGTGAGACGCGGTGTGGGTGAACGGATGATCTCTGCATGTGTATTTCCTACCTTAAAGCTTGGAGGAGGGGGTGTTATGGTGTGGGGGTGCTTTGCTGCTGACGCTGTCTGAGATTTGTTTAGAATTCAAGGCACACCTCAAGGCACACCTCTTAAGGATCCGCCCCTGTTTTTACATTTTCGCCTAGAGTGACATACCCAAATCTACCTGCCTGTAACTCAGGCCCTGAAGTAGGGATCAAAGCACCCCCACACCATAACACCCCCTCCTCCATGCTTTAAGGTAGGAAATACACATGCAGAGATCATCCGTACACCCACACCGCGTCTCACAAAGACACAGGGGTTGGCTAAGGCACTGCATCGCAGTGCTAGCTGTTCCATTACAAATTCTGGGTTTGAGACCAGGCTCTGTAATAGCCAGCCGTGACCAGGAGACCCATGGGGCGGCGCACAATTGGCCCAGCGTTGTCCAGGTTAGGGTAGGGTTTGGACGACATGGATATCCTTGTCCCATTGCGCACTTGCAACTCCTGTGGCTGGCCGGGCGCAGTGCGCGCTGCCACGGACGCCAGATGTACGGTGTTTACTCCGACACATTGGTGCAGCTGGCTTCCGGGTTAAGTGGGCATTGTGTCAAGAAGCAGTGCGGCTAGGTTGGGTTGCTGTAACGGCGTTCTTCGTTTGTTGAAAGAGAGGCGGACCAAAGCGCAGCGTGGTGGTTGTTCATTGTATTTATTGACGACACTATACATGAACAAACTAACGGAAAAAAACAAGAAACGTGAGAACTCAAAACAGCCCTGTCTGGTGCAAACACAAAAACAGGAACAATCACCCACAAACACACAGTGAAACCCAGGCTACCTAAATATGGTTCCCAATCAGAGACAATGACGAACACCTGCCTCTGATTGAGAACCATATCAGGCCGAACATAGAACTAGACCAAAACATAGAAAAACAAACATAGACTGCCCACCCAACTCACGCCCTGACCATACTAAATAAATACAAAAACAAAGGAAATAGAGGTCAGAACGTGACAGTACCCCCCCCCAAAGGTGCGGACTCCGGCCGCAAAACCTTGACCTATAGGGGAGGGTCTGGGTGGGCGTCTGTCCGCGGTGGCGGCTCTGGCGCGGGACGCGGACCCCACTTCGCCATTGTCTCAGTCCGCCTTATTGTCCGCCTCCGTGGCTTACTCACCATGCCCACCCCTCTCAATGACCCCACTGGACAGAGGGGCTGCTTGGGACAGAGGGGCAGCTTCTCGGGACAGAGGGACAGCTGCTCGGGACAGAGGGACAGCTGCTCGGGACAGAGGGACAGCTGCTCGGGACAGAGGGACAGCTGCTCGGGACAGAGGGACAGCTGCTCGGGACAGAGGGACAGCTGCTCGGGACAGAGGGACAGCTGCTCCGGGCGGAGGGGCTCTAGCGGCCCCTGGCTGACTGGCGGCACTGGCGGCCCCTGGCTGACTGGCGGCCCCTGGCTGACTGGCGGCACTGGCGGCCCCTGGTTGACTGGCGGCGCTGGCGCTGGGCTGACTGGCGGCACTGGTGGCCCCTGGTTGACTGGCGGCACTGGCGGCCCCTGGCTGACTGGCGGCACTGGCGGCCCCTGGCTGACTGGCGGCACTGGCGGCTCCTGGCAGACGGGCGGCACTGGCGGCGCTGGGCAGACGGGCGGCACTGGCGGCGCTGGGCAGACGGGCGGCACTGGCGGCGCTGGGCAGACGGGCGGCACTGGCGGCGCTGGGCAGACGGGCGGCGCTGGCGGCGCTGGGCAGACGGGCGGCGCTGGCGGCGCTGGGCAGACGGGCGGCGCTGGCGGCGCTGGGCAGACGGGCGGCGCTGGCGGCGCTGGGCAGACGGGAAGCTCCGATGGCGCCGGGCAGACGCGAAGCTCTGGCAGAGGCACCGGACAGGCGGGAGGCTCCGGCAGAGGCGCCGGACAGGCGGGAGGCTCCGGCAGAGGCGCCGGACAGGCGGGAGGCTCCGGCAGAGGCGCCGGACAGGCGGGAGGCTCCGGCAGAGGCGCCGGACAGGCGGGAGGCTCCGGCAGCGGCGCCGGACAGGCGGGAGGCTCCGGCAGCGGCGCCGGACAGGCGGGAGGCTCCGGCAGAGGCGCCGGACAGGCGGGAGGCTCCGGCAGAGGCGCCGGACAGGCGGGAGGCTCCGGCAGAGGCGCCGGACAGGCGGGAGGCTCCGGCAGAGGCGCCGGACAGGCGGGAGGCTCCGGCAGAGCTGGAGAGGAGGAAGGCTCTGGACGGATGGGCCGGAGAGACAGCCTGGTACGGGGAGCTGCCACCGGAGGGCTGGGGTGTGGAGGTGGTGACGGATAGACCGGGCCGTGCAGGCGCACTGGAGCTCTTGAGCACCGAGCCTGCCCAACCTTACCCGGTTGAATGGTCCCGGTCGCCCTGCCAGTGCGGCGAGGTGGAATAGCCCGCACTGGGCTATGCAGGCGAACCGGGGACACCGTGCGCAAGGCTGGTGCCATGTAAGCCGGCCCAAGGAGACGCACTGGAGACCAGATGCGTAGAGCCGGCTTCATGGCACTTGGCTCGATGCCCACTCTAGCCCGGCCGATACGCGGAGCTGGAATGTACCGCACCGGGCTGTGCACCCGCACTGGGGACACCGTGCGCTCCACAGCATAACACGGTGCCTGCCCGGTCTCTCTAGCCCCCCGGTAACCACAGGAAGTTGGCTCAGGTCTCCTACCTGGCGTAGCCATACTCCCTGTTAGCCCCCCCCCAATAAATTTTTGGGGCTGACTCCCGGGCTTCCATCCACGACGCCGCGCTGCCTCCTCGTACCAGCGCCTCTCCGCTTTCGCCGCCTCCCGTTCTTCCTTGGGGCGGCGATATTCTCCTGGCTGAGCCCAAGGTCCTTTACCGTCTAATTCGTCCTCCCATGTCCATACCTCCTCGCGCTGCTCCTGCTGCTGCTTTCTCCTTTGCCCATTACCACACCGCTTGGTCCTGTTGTGGTGGGTGATTCTGTAACGGCGTTCTTCGTTTGTTGAAAGAGAGGCGGACCAAAGCGCAGCGTGGTGGTTGTTCATTGTATTTATTGACGACACTATACATGAACAAACTAACGGAAAAAAACAAGAAACGTGAGAACTCAAAACAGCCCTGTCTGGTGCAAACACAAAAACAGGAACAATCACCCACAAACACACAGTGAAACCCAGGCTACCTAAATATGGTTCCCAATCAGAGACAATGACGAACACCTGCCTCTGATTGAGAACCATATCAGGCCGAACATAGAACTAGACCAAAACATAGAAAAACAAACATAGACTGCCCACCCAACTCACGCCCTGACCATACTAAATAAATACAAAAACAAAGGAAATAGAGGTCAGAACGTGACAGTTGCTTTTCAGAGGACGAACGGCTCTCAACCTCCGCCTCTCCCGAGTCCGTATGGAGTTGCAGCGATAAGACCAATTGGACACCACAAATGTTGGGAGAAAAAGGGGTAAAAAAAAAAAAGAAATAAAACAAATAAAAATGAGATGGCGGTTGGAACCAAAAATCTCCAATTTGGACTCCAGACCAAAGGACAAATTTTCACTAATCTCGTGTTTCTTGGCCCAAGCAAGTCTCTTCTTATTATTGGTGTCCTTTAGTAGTTGTTTCTTTGCAGCATTTCGACCATGAAGGCCTGACTCACAGAGTCTCCTCTGAACAGTTGATGTTGAGATGTGTCTGTTACTTGAACTCTGTGAAGCATTTATTTCGGCTGCCATTTCTGAGGCTGATAACTCTAATAAACGTATAGTTTTGATGTCTTCACTAATATTCTACAATGTAGAACAAAGAAAAACATTTTGAATGAGTAGGTGTTCTAAAACTTTTGGCCGGTAATGTATATTTATACATTTGCAAACATTTATCAAAACCTGTTTTTGCTTTGTCATTACGGGGTATTGTGTGTAGATTGACAATTTAATCCTTTTTTAGAATAAGGCTGTAAAGTAACGAAATGTGGAAAAAGTCAGGCGGTCTGAATACTTTCCTAAGGCACTGTAAATGGATGTATTATTCCTGTAGTTACTTGTATCTGTACAGGGTGAACTCTGAATTACTCTATGCAAAGGGGTTTTATTGTCTTCTCATGAATTCTGTGTTTTTGGTCTCACCCCCCCCCCCCCCCCCCCCCCCCCCCACTCCCCACACAAGATACTGTGACACCCTGTGGAGATTGAGCCTTTTTTTAAATTCCCCTTTTATTTGAACAGGGAGACATATTGAGACTTAGGTCTCATTCACAAGCATGGCCTGGGAACAACAGTCACATCAGCACACACACAGTTATACACAAGATCCACCAAAATATACATACAATATACACATTAGCCATTGCAATCAAATAAAACAAACACATTCATCAAATTCAAAAATCATGAACCAATTTCCTAACTTGACCCAGGGACACCAAATCATCCCAATGAAGTGCCATCTAGTGCCAGACTATTCCACACATGAGGTGCCTGATGTGAAAAGGCAGATCTCTTGAACTCTGCGGTTACCAAGGGAGACGCCATTGTTTACCAACCCCGTGACCTTGTATTATAACCCGAAATTCTACAGTTCAACAAAGATATTAAGTATGTTGAAAGCTTGTGGTGTGGAGTAGGGCTTTAGAAACAAAAAGAGAGTGTCTACATGTCTTTGAAGAGATCCAGACAACTTTTGGTAAAGGATGCAGTTATGAGTATTGAAACGGTCAGATGTAATAAACGAAGTGCGCTATGATAAACAGAATCAAGGGATTTCAGAGTAGAGTCAGTTGCACTTCGGTAGAGGGTATCAAATAGTCAAGAACAGGTAGAAAAGTTGATTCTACAATTCGCTTCCTGCTCGCCAGAGAAAAACAAGCGTTTATTTCTATATAAGAAACCCACTTTGCATTGAAGCTTCTTAACAAGCTCAAGTTTCTGAAACGGTAGATCATTGTCTATCCAAACACCAAGGTATTTGTACGCAGGGACTTCTTCAATTACAGAACCATTCAAGGAGTGAAGATGTCACCCAACTGAGAAGATGTCACCCAATTTCTACGAGACCTTGACAACAGCATGTATTTAATTTAGCCTGTTTTAAGTAAAAGCTTCAAATTCGCACGGACTTCCTGAACAGCTGCAAAATAAGACTGTAGCCTTGACAATGCTAAATCAATAGCCCGGAGCAATTGCATACATAATAGTGACATCCGCAAGCGAATGAAGATCACCATTCTGGTGGTAAGGTTACACTGTAAACTTGGTATCGTTTGATTGGTCAATGATGGTTGGTTTTTGGGTCGAGAAGGTTACGCCGTTCATATTTTATAAATGGAATGAAAGGCCTTTGTTCTCTCTCTTGTCCTGTATCCAATCCATGGAGGAAAGTTGTATGATCAATTCTCATCCCCCAGGCTTCTAGGCCTCTGGCCTAGTTAAGCAGTGCTTTGTTCAAGCTTGGTCTTGTAACCTTAGGATATACTGTATATGTTAGGAATAATGCCTTGTAATGCTTGTTAATGTGTTGTAACTTAAGCTTTAATGTAACTTTAAGCCTGGTATGTGAATCCGTTCGTTTTACAAAGTCATGAAATACACTAGTATTTAGAATTCCATTCTCAGACATTTTGTTCTTTGCCTATTACTGTAACTCAGCTATAATGTTCGTGCATATATTGCTATTTATCTTATGGAGTCAGATCATTCAGTTAATGGGATAATTACGTGTTCTTATTATGAGTCGCTTGTGAGGTATATGTAAACATACTGTATATACACATATCAAATATTACTATCCACTACAACACCTTCCTCACTCCCTAAGGCAAACGGGAAAAACCTCCAGCAAAGCTACTAGAAAACCCTTTGTTAGAGCTTAAACCTGGAATACAAACCTAAACCCTTCAAAACAGCTCACGCCAGCCTTCACAGCATCCCATTAAATCCCCTCACTTGAACCATGGCTCTTTGTTAAAAACCATTGGGGGCTTGACAAGCTGTCCTTCCAGATTGATCGCTAGAAATAGACTGCAATACTGGACGTTTGAAAAGGTCCCCAGAATGTCAATATACGCCTTCCTCGGCACTCATAAAATAAAATAAAAACAACTGCCTGGCACTGGGATTGAACTTGTGATACTCAGAGCCAAAGCACACTGCTGAAACCACTGGGAAATAATACCTAAACCTCACCTTTTGAGTTGTTTCTGTTTTAACGCTGTGACCACACAGAATTAACCCTGTAACGACGCAGAATGTATGTGTACACAAATAGATGTTCATTCATAATACGTGGAAACTGTGAGATCTTGTTTTCCTTCCCTACTCTCTTTATCCAAATCTATAAACTATCTGACTGAGCTGAAAGCTTGGATGGAATATAACCAATGAACAACTGACTACCTGAGGCACTTCCTTCTTTTTTGACAAATTATGGTGATTTGTATTTTTCATCCAATGGCGTGGCAGGTGGAAGGCAGCGGGGAATCGCCATTGGCCACTGAGCTCATATTCTCTGTTGTGATTGGTGTAGCCTGGGGCGCCATCTCGGTGAGGGGTTACTAGGCTGTCAGGTAGGGGAGCTGTTAGGTTCTAATTGCTCTCTCTCTCTCTCTCTCTCTCTCTCTCTCTCTCTCTCTCTCTCTCTGCAATATGGTAATAGCTCCATCCACCTTGTCCTCTAATAAGCTAGGTGTAATTTTCACCACGCTTAAACCAATCAGTGTAGCCACCCATTTCAGATCTACACAGGTGACTAGGGGATACAGAGTATGGGATGAGGGTTGATTTGGAATTGGGCTATTTGGTGGCAGGTAATTTCTCTCTGTCACCTATGTGCTGTCGCTCTTAGCCATAACTGCCACTCTAGGTGAGGGGCAAACTATTGAAACTGAACTGATTCCCACTAACATCAAGGGCAAACACAAGGTTACCTGCTGGTCTGCAATGAAGAGAGTCCGTTTTGCCATCCATGAGGCTATAGCATTTAGATAATTATAGCATGAAGTATGTATGTACTTGGTGATGTAAAGAGTTATGGAGGTTGAAACAGGAGTGCGTAGCTTCAACTAGGGAGTGGATATCTATTGGCTTGGGTTCTACGCTTGTAATTCTAAACATGTACGCAGCCTAAATCATGCATTTGAATCAGTGGAATATTTCTGTGAGCCATTCATGTCTATCCCAAGTCAGGATAAGACCTGGTTTTAACTATCAGCGCAAGCAAGCTGTTGATTTAGACACCACCCCCTCCTTTTCACAAGCACACACACACACACACACACACACACACACACACACACACACACACACACACACACACGCGCGCGCCAGCTGGACAGCGCCTGCAGATTCACTCACAGCATATTTATCATCTATCCTGACAGTTAATTACAGTATAAGTCTCTTGCTTTTACTCAATTCCCTGGTTCAATAAGAGCAATGGGAAATGTAATGTCTCCTATTTCGCTACATGTTAGAGCTGAGTGAGTTGTAGGCTTTACAATAAAAGTATGTGTATGTTTAGAAATATTTTTTTTAAAGGTTGATAAATTTTGACTTTGGAATAATTTCTTATATTCCATAATATGTTAACTCTTAGCAGGGTTGTTTTCCAAAGTGGTTGAGATAAACTTGCACTCTTCCTACAATGACTTTCACATAGATATCCTATTAAATTAGTATTCTAATTCTTAATTCTACTTGAACTTTCATTTGATTCCTGATTTGTTATCAATGTTTGTCAGTCTATAAGAGGCTGCCCTCCAGTGGTCAAATAAAGGCACTTAATGCCCAATCACATTAGGATCTGCAGTTGTTTTAATTTTTATGCTAGCCTGTCACTTTTTTAAGACATCTCTCTGTTTTTATGGCTTCCAGTGAAAAGAGGACCCCTTGGGACCAAACCCTGAAGTTGTTCCCACTCAGGGAAAACACCAAAAAGGTGGAGCAAAGTCCAGCTGAATTCTTTAAGTCAAAACAAGACACAGAAGAAATAGGGCCAAAGTTAAGGTCAAAGGTGAGGGGCTATAGAGTCCTACAGCAACTGTCTACCATCTGTACTATCTCATCTCTCTTTCCTTCTCTATGAGCCTCTGCCTCAGACGGTCAATGGCATCCATGGCAATCCATACCTGCAACATTCTCTCCTGCCCCACCTACTCATCTTCTCCTTCTCCATATCCCTCTTTCAATATTCTAGTTGTTTCCTCCTCTTCATTATATCATTTTTCTTCCTCCTAACTACGCTTCTCTCTCTCTCAATGTTCTTGCTGTTTCGCTCAGCTGCTGCCGTTCCTCTGTCATCTCCTCCTCTCTTGACAACCCCCACTCCCTCTTCTCCATCTCCCCATTCCCTCTTCTCCATCTCCCCATTCCCTCTTCTCCATCTCCCCATTCCCTCTTCTCCATCTCCCCATTCCCTCTTCTCCATCTCCCCATTCCCTCTTCTCCATCTCCCCACTCCCTCTTCTCCTCTCCCAACGTCCACCTCCCTCTTCTATATCTCCCCCTGCCATCTTCTCCAACATTACAGTCCTCTGTTCAGCCATCTCCTCCTCTCTCCTCCCAACCACTAACTCCCTCTTCTCCTCTCCCAATGTCCACCTCCCTCTTCTACATCTCCCCTGCCATCTTCTCCAACATTACAGTCCTCTGTTCAGCCATCTCCTCCCTCTTGTGTCTTTCTCCAATGTGCCTTCCAGTCTTCTAAATGATGTCTTAATGCAAGTTGATTGGTATTGATTGATTCTGTTTCAGAGCCATTTCAATAACTGCCCAATAGAAGGAGTGACATGGTTGTCCTTTCTTTAGTTTCAAATGTGCTCATTCCAGAATGTAAACCATTCAAGTCCAACTGCATTCAATATAATTCCATTCCATATTAATATTAGACTTACAATGAGAGTCCATTCTATTTTGAGTGTGTGATCATTTTGTCTGTGTGAGTGTGTGTGTTTGAGTGTCTTTGCCTCTATTTGTTTGTTGTGAGTGCTGGGGTTGCTTTGGGTCAGTTGGCTTGGGACACCTGGAGAGTTGCTAATTGCCATCAGGGTTTCTGGTGGATCGTATCATACACAACAACGAAGCCTGGAATGTCTGCGTCAGAATGAAAACACTTCCCCCAGATTTAGCCTTGAGGCTGCCCTCTAGTGGTCACATAAAGGCACTGACGCCCAATATCACATTATGATCTGCAGTTGTTTTTTATCTTTTGTATGCTAGCCTGTCACATTGTTAAGACAAGCTCTTTGTTTTTATGGCTTTTATGGCTTATCCTATTAAATGCGAACCTAATAGTATATCTTTGTGAAAGCCATTGTAGGAAGAATGCAAAACAGCCCTGCAAGAGTTAACATATGATGGTGGAATATAAGAAATGATTCCAAAGTCATCATTGATCAACTTTTTTTAAATCAACCTAAACATACACTTACTGTTATTGTATCATCTGTAGCCTTACAACTCACTCAGCTGCATTCCGGAGCAGCGTTTCACTCTTCTGCGCTCTCCCCCAACCTGGGCTACAACTACTCATTACATATTTCAAGGTGCCGCTTTTTGACTTTTTGTATGCTCAGAAATCCTTTCCACTTGGACTTATCACAATGAAGAGTCGGGCAACCAACTAAACGGAAGCCTAAACCAACAGGTAAAGTAAGAGTAAACCTCAAACTCTGTTGTAATAACAGGTTTGTCTTCCTTCTGTCTGATGGAAATCAGAATGTAGGAGCTTTTACTGCTGGCTAACACTGCATGGAGACAGGTAAAGTAAGAGTAAAAACTCTGTTGTAATAACAGGTTTGTCTTCCTTCTGTCTGATGGAAATCAGAATGTAGGAGCTTTTACTGCTGGCTAACACTGCATGGAGACAGGTAAGACATTCACAAGAGCAATTTTGACTTCTCAACAAGGGTTGGAGTCAACTCTATTAAACCCAGACCTGGGAATACATTTGAATACGTTATTGAAAGTAATATAAATAATGGTAACATTTCACAAATGACAGTTGCGCTCGTTTCCTTATTTGACTGAGTTGAAGTTAAACACAAAACCTTGCTTTCAATTGGTGACTGCCACACTAAAACATTGTCACATCTCAAGAAGTTGGGCCTACATTGGGAAAGGTTTTTAATTCACAGACAAGGGCCTTTAGAAACATCTAACACACGTACGTTAGCTGCTGTATCAAACGGGTGTCATGAAAATAATAAGCTACTGTATCTTTTTGCAAACAGGTTTCTTATTTTCATGATGGCAAATCAACACAGTTCATGTGTTTGTGTTAAAGGGGGTGTGTGATTCCGCCTCAGGTTGTTGTCAGTCTATGGTTAAAAATCAGTGCCACTACTCTTCTTTGTCTGCGAAGATAAACTCTGATGCACATAAATAATATTGGTCTATCTGTTAAAATATATTCATCTGTTTGCAGACGATACTGTTATGTATGCCATTGCCCCACCTGTAGACCAGGTGTTGTTCGAGCTGCAATCTGACTTTGTTGCCTCACATAATGCCCTGGTTGGTTTAATACTTGTACTTATTGTGGGCAAGGCTAAATATGTTTTGTTCTCTAATTCTCAGAATAAAATCATGAGCTGCCACACACCGAGAAAAAGTATTTTGTGTGGAGGTGCTGACTAACAGCGAATAAACTATTCTCTAATTGTCACAGAAATGTTTCAGATGGACTTACATAGCTATTAATTGACTGGTTCTCCCGTCGATCGGGTTCCCGCCTAAAAATATTTGGGCTTTGGATCGATTTAACGTTTAAAACGTGGGCTTATTTTTTTTTTTTAAATAGATCTTGCCTCTCCCTAAACAGCAGGAAGCAGATTGTATAGTCAACTTTCCTGACAGTTCTTGACTATGGTGACACAATCTACCAGAATGCAGCGGCCACAACTCTTAAATCTTTGGATGCCGTCTACCACAGCGCACTTTGCTCTATCACTGGTGACAGTTTTAATACTCATCAATGCTTACTGTATCAAAAGGTTGGCTGGTCCTCATTAAATAACCCTAGATCACTTCACTATTTCCTTTTTGTTTACAAACTCTACTACGCACAAGCTTAGCTAACTTTGCTGTTGAAGCATTAAAAACATGACTGACCAAATTCGTTCACAGAGTTGGTTAACTTGAGATTACTCTGAGGTTTTGTTTGACGTTGTATTGGTTTTTGCATCGTTGTGATCAGGGCCCCCTTGTGAACCATGGTCTCAGTAGGGTTCCTCTGAAAAAACAAAGAAGAGGAATAAAAAAATAAACTACTACAACTACCTCTGCAGTATCACTCAATTAGTGGGAGAGCACTAGCCTTCTCCCATTTTTTATTTCAGAGTCCCATCTCTTTCATTTGGTGTACTTATATATATATATATATATATATATATTTGCATCTGACAACGTTTGCACTCTCAAATTTAAATTTGACATCTTTACATACATACATATAGCCAAACAAACATTAAGGTATGACGTTCTGTCTCTAGGTTTACAGCGTAGGAAGCCATTTTTTCCTATCAAAATGCAGATCCACATTGAAATACCAGGCTATTGACACCATGAGAATGTAACACAATACACCTCTTCCTCCCCTCACCTCAGAAGGCTCTGCCTTCTCTGGTCAGGCGTCAACACAGATGACAGGTACAGGACTGTAGGGTGTAGGATTGCAGAGTTGGCCGGTCACATTTTTCCCTTGAGAGAAGACTGTGAGGTTTCCTGATGAAGTCTTCAGCTCTAGTTATGGGAATACAGGAACAAACATATTTCCTCCATTGAAATACCTGATATTTGCACCTAGAAGTAGGGGTTATAGGTTGATTTGGTACTATGAAATAGTTTATTATTTGAACTCAGTATATTGACATCTTACCCTCCTCTCTCACAGGTGGATAGAGTGGCAGCCATGTTCTTCTGAGTTTGCTTGACAAGACAAGATGGAGCTGAAGGTGTGGGTGGAGGGTTTGGTAAGGGTGGTGTGCGGCTTATCACTGGAGACTCCCTGTCAGGATGTGGTCATCGCCCTCGCACAGGTTATTGGTCAGTCTCTGTCGGATGTAATTTCCTTTGTAATTTCCTCCAATCTCACTCCTATCTTGGTGTGTCTTTTCTACAGGTCAGACGGGTCGCTATGTTCTCATCCAGAAGCTACGAGGAACAGAGGGGCAGCTTGTGGCTGATGACTGTCCCTTAGAGTCTCTATTCTATCTGGGTGAGCTGGCCATCAAGGTCAAATTCATCTTGCGTTATACAGGCCCCTCCAGCACTGACGAACTTTACAGACCCACCCTGGATAGGGTTCACCCATAGAAAAAAGGGGTCCAAAAAGGTACTTCGGCTGTCCCCATAAGAGACCCCTTTTTGGTTTCAGGTAGAACCCTTTTGCTGAAGAACCCTTTTAGGTTCTAGATAGCACCTTTTTTTCTAACAGTATATGTAGCAATCAGACTACAATCCTTTGATTGTGTTCAATGACACAGAATAACTGACAAAGTCAAACTCACTGCTAAACGTCTCACAGGAGCTAAACCCAGTGAAAGCAACCTAGGATATTCAGTATAAAAGAGCTGTGTTCGAAGATGGTTGCGTCATGTTCTTGAGAACTTGTTTGGGGATTATTCTGTATATCTGACACTGTAAACCCAGCGGCAGTACATTGTATCACTCGGCAGCCTGGGGGTTAACTGTATCCTGTAATAGCAAGTGAGCAATGAAGAGGAGTTATTGAGCTTGAGAGGACACCTGTAGAATCACCTGTGTTGTCTACCCAGAGATGGAAACTTGCCTTTGGCTTCCTGTGTTAATAGAACCGCTGCCTTTCCCTACGTTTCCTCGTGGGCCGGTTTCCCAGACAGATTAAGCCTAGTCCTGGACTAAAATTTCTCATGCAGGACTAGACTTAATCTGTGTCTGGGTAACTGGCCCTTATGAGTTTTTTGGATGCTCATCCTCCACTGAACCTTTGTTTTATTCCGCCCCCATATGGCTACAAACCTCATTACCAGACTAGTATCAGACGAGATCCTACTACATTATCATAATTCTCAGTGTCATTTCGAGCCTCATAGTGTGGAAATGTCATTAAACAACGGGGGAAATCTTGTTTTTAACTGCACGGCCCTTTAACAATCAGGTTTTACATGAAGTTGTCGACGTTTGACATGGAACTAACATGACATCTTGTCCACTTCCCTCCAGGAGAGGTGTCAGGTGCTGGAGAAGCCGAACAAGAAGTAACCTGCAGCAATTCATCCTGCAGACGGGTCTTCCCCCTACCCCCTCTTACTCTGACCCATCCCTGACCCAAATATTTGATGAAATATTCATTTTCTACAGATTTTGCAATAAAGATGACTTAATGTATCTAAGTTAATTTCATTTATTTTTTACCAGACATGAATTGATTGACACAGTGCAACATTTCAGGAACCCCTAAACTCTTAGAAAACAATGTGCTCCTATGGGGACATCCCTAATATCCTGACCAACACAGGGCATTAGGGATGTGACTATCCAAAAAAGTCCACAGCTGTTTACTGATCATCAAGTCATGCGGGTAACTCCCCCCTTCCATCACCAAAGCACCGTGGTGTTATTAGCTTGATATTCTATATTGATTTTGCCATGTAATAATGTTCATAACTAATGAACACTTAGTGGTGGAAAAATAACTAAAATTGTCAAACTTGAGTAATTTATTTATTTACTAGGTAAGTTGACTGAGAACACGTTCTCATTTGCAGCAACGACCTGGGGAAAAGTTACAGGGGAGAGGAGGGGGATGAATGAGCCAATTATAAACTGGGGATTATTAGGTGACCGTGATAGTTTGATGGCCAGATTGGGAATTTAGCCAGGACACCAGGGTTAACACCCCTACTCTTACGATAAGTGCCATGGGATCTTTAATGACCACAGAGAGTCAGGACACCCGTTCAACGTCCCATCCGAAAGACGGCACCCTACACAGGGCAGTGTCCCCAATCACTTTTTTTAGACCAGAGGAAAGAGTGCCTCCTACTGGCCCTCCAACACCACTTCCAGCAGCATCTGGTCTCCCATCCAGGGACTGACCAGGACCAACCCTGCTTAGCTACAGAAGCAAGCCAGCAGTGGTATGCTGCTGGCTATAGTAAAAGTAAAGACACCTTAATAGAAAAAAAGTTAGTCACCCAGCAAAATACTACTTGAATAAAAGTCTAAATGCACTTAAGTACTGTGGTGGAAAAAGTACCAAATAGTTATACTTCAGTAAAAGTACAAAGTAAAACATTCTTGTCCAGGATCGGCACCACCTGTTGGTTGGGTTGATCAGGTGATCTATGACAACTCGGGTCAAGCAGAAGCTGAGGTGGTGTTCCAGGGACATCAGAGCGAGAGCGGAGGCTATGAATCAGACATCTGGGACGGAGTACCTGCGTGAGGGATAGAGGTTGCCATGTCGACAACAGGAGGAAGAGCCTGGTGTGTGGGACATCAGGAAGTTCCTGCTCGTTCTGTCGGCTGAGGAACTCTTGAAGATCAAGTACTAGGCAAAGATCCATCAGAGCATGATGTGTGTAATGAGGGCTGTTTTGATTTTATCAATGCTTTTATGTATAGTAAGCCTTTGCTTGCACATGCCAGTGTTCCCGCCAGTAGGCCATCTAGGACTAAATGAGAGAGACCATATGGCTGTGTGAAATATGTGCAATATATAGTGCCTTGCGAAAGTATTCGGCCCCCTTGAACTTTGCGACCTTTTGCCACATTTCAGGCTTCAAACATAAAGAAATAAAACAGTATTTTTTTGTGAAGAATCAACAACAAGTGGGACACAATCATGAAGTGGAACGACATTTATTGGATATTTCAAACTTTTTTAACAAATCAAAAACTGAAAAATTGGGCGTGCAAAATTATTCAGCCCCCTTAAGTTAATACTTTGTTGCGCCACCTTTTGCTGCGATTACAGCTGTAAGTCGCTTGGGGTATGTCTCTATCAGTTTTGCACATGGAGAGACTGACATTTTTTCCCATTCCTCCTTGCAAAACAGCTCGAGCTCAGTGAGGTTGGATGGAGAGCATTTGTGAACAGCAGTTTTCAGTTCTTTCCACAGATTCTCGATTGGATTCAGGTCTGGACTTTGACTTGGCCATTCTAACACCTGGATATGTTTATTTTTGAACCATTCCATTGTAGATTTTGCTTTATGTTTTGGATCATTGTCTTGTTGGAAGACAAATCTCCGTCCCAGTCTCAGGTCTTTTGCAGACTCAATCAGGTTTTCTTCCAGAATGGTCCTGTATTTGGCTCCATCCATCTTCCCATCAATTTTAACCATCTTCCCTGTCCCTGCTGAAGAAAAGCAGGCCCAAACCATGATGCTGCCACCACCATGTTTGACAGTGGGGATGGTGTGTTCAGTGTGATGAGCTGTGTTACTTTTACGCCAAACATAACGTTTTGCATTGTTGCCAAAAAGTTCAATTTTGGTTTCATCTGACCAGAGCACCTTCTTCCACATGTTTGGTGTGTCTCCCAGGTGGCTTGTGGCAAACTTTAAACTACACTTTTTATAGATATCTTTAAGAAATGGCTTTCTTCTTGCCACTCTTCCATAAAGGCCAGATTTGTGCAATATACGACTGATTGTTGTCCTATGGACAGAGTCTCCCACCTCAGCTGTAGATCTCTGCAGTTCATCCAGAGTGATCATGGGCCTCTTGGCTGCATCTCTGATCAGTCTTCTCCTTGCATGAGCTGAAAGTTTAGAGGGACGGCCAAGTCTTGGTAGATTTTCAGTGGTCTGATACTCCTTCCATTTCAATATTATCGCTTGCACAGTGCTCATTGGGATGTTTAAAACTTGGGAAATCTTTTTGTATCTAAATCCGGCTTTAAACTTCTTCACAACAGTATCTCGGACCTGCCTGGTGTGTTCCTTGTTCTTTATGATGCTCTCTGCGCTTTTAACGGACCTCTGAGACTATCACAGTGCAGGTGCATTTATACGGAGACTTGATTACACACAGGTAGATTGTATTTATCATCATTAGTCATTTAGGTCAACATTGGATCATTCAGAGATCCTCACTGAACTTCTGGAGAGAGTTTGCTGCACTGAAAGTAAAGGGGCTGAATAATTTTGCACGCCCAATTTTTCAGTTTTTGATTTGTTAAAAAAGTTTGAAATATCCAATAAATGTCGTTCCACTTCATGATTGTGTCCCACTTGTTGTTGATTCTCCACAAAAAAATACAGTTTTATATCTTTATGTTTGAAGCCTGAAATGTGGCAAAAGGTCGCAAAGTTCAAGGGGGCCGAATACTTTCGCAAGGCACTGTATAAGCAATATGTTGCTTCCAGAGGCAGTTTAGAAATCTGTAGTAGTGTTGCAACTGAGGACAGATGATTTTTACGTGCTACGCCCTTGAGCACTCGGCGGGCCAGTTCTGTGAGTTTGTGTGGCTTACCACTTTGCAGCTTAGCCGTTATTTCTCCTAGACGTTTCCACTTCATAATAACAGCACTTACAGTTGACCAGGAAAGCTCAAGCAGGGCAGATATTTGACAAACTGACTTGTTGGAAAGGTGACATCCTATAACGGTGCCATGTTGAAAGTTACTGAGCCCTTCAGTAAGGCCATCTCCTGCCAATGTTTGTCTATGGAGATTGCATGGCTGTGTGCTCGATTTTATACACGTGTCAGCAACGGGTGTGGCTGAAATAGCCAAATCCACTTATTTGAATGATTGTCCACATACTTCTGTTTATATAGTGCCCCTTCCTGTATGGTGTTGCCAGTGCCAGTAGATCAACTCCAGGCCCCTCTCGTCACAGATATTGGTCATGAAGGAGCCTGACTTACAGATCCTACCCAGCTCCTATCACAGAGAAAGAGCGGGAGAGAGAGAAAGACTGTCACCATATGATCATGGAAGCCAACAGTAAACACACAGTTGAACATAGCCAATCAAATATTATGAATCACAGCTAATTCACAAGGGACATGTCCAAGCATGGCACTAACTGGTTGACATTACTAACCCAGCTCGAGGTCTATTGCGGCACCATTGATGTGGGACACCTCGTTTCAACATACAAGACACAAACACACACAGCACTGATTACATTATCAATGGTGGTTATTTTGAAACAGGACTGGTGTCTGACCATTGCCTCCTTATCTGGTGATCTTTTATCATTATTGTGTCCCTATAAAATAGAGAAAATACAGCCTCAAATGCTAGCTACTTTGCTTGATCACTTAGCTGGGTTGTTACGGTAGCTATTCAGATCAAATAGTTGGATGGTGGAGTCGATGTGCTTGGTGTACATATCCTGGAAAAGTTGGCTGATCGTGTCACTAAACTCAGCAAAAAAAGAAACGTCACTTATTCAGGACCCTGTCTTTAAAAGATCATTTGTAAAAAAAAAAAAAAAAAAAGATAACTTTACAGATCTTCATTGTAAAGGGTTTAAACACAGGTTCCCATGCTTCAATGAACCATAAACAGTTAATGAACATGCACCTGTGGAACGGTCGTTAAGACACTAACAGCTTACAGACGGTAGGCAATTAAGGTCACAGTTAAGAAAACTTAGGACACTAACGACGCCTTTCTACTGACTCTGAAAAACGCAAAAAGAAAGATGCCCAGGGTCCCTGCTCATCTGCATGAACGTGCCTTAGGCCTGCTGCAAGGAGGCATGAGGACTGCAGATGTGGCCAGGGCAATAAATTGTAATGTCCGTACTGTGAGACGCCTAAGACAGCTCTACAGGGAGACAGGATGGACAGCTGATCGTCCTCGCAGTGGCAGACCACGTGTAACAAAACCTGCACAGGATTGGTACATCAGAACATCACACCTGCGGGACAGGTACAGGATGACAACAGCAACTGCCAGAGTTACACCAGGGATGCACAATCCCTCCATCAGTGCTCAGACTGTCCGCAATAGGCTGAGAGAGGCTGAACTGAGGGCTTGTAGGCCTGTTGTAAGGCAGATCCTCACCAGACATCACCGGCAACAACGCCGCCTATGTGCACAAACCCACTGTCACTGGACCAGACAGGGCTGGCAAAAGGTGCTCTTCACTGACAAGTCGCGGTTTTGTCTCACCAGGGGTGATGATCGGATTTGCTTTTATTGTCGAAGGAATGAGCGTTACACCGAGGCCTGTACTCTGGAGTGGGATGGATTTGGAGGTGGAGGGTCCGTCATGGTCTGAGCCGGTGTGTCACAGCATCATCGGACTGAGCTTGTTGTCATTGCAGGCAATCTCAACGCTGTGCGTTACAGGGAAGACATCCTCCTCCCTCAAGTGGTACACTTCCTGCAGGCTCATCCTGACATGACCCTCCAGCATGACAATGCCACCAGCCATACTGCTCGTTCTGTGCGTGATTTCCTGCAAGACAGGAATGTCAGTGTTCTGTCATGGCCAGCAAAGAGCTTGGATCTCAATCCTATTGAGCACATATGGGACCTGTTGGATCGGAGGGTGAGGGCTAGGGTCAATCCCCCCAGAAATGTCCGAGAACTTGCAGGTGGCTTGGTGGAAGAGTGGGTAACATCTCACAGCAAGAACTGGCAAATCTGGTGCAGTCCATGAGGAGGAGATGCACTGCAGTACTTAATGCAGCTGATGGCCACACCAGATACTGACTGTTACTTTTGATTTTGACCCCCCCTTTGTTCAGGGACACATTATTCCATTTCTGTTAGTCACATGTCCGTGGAACTTATGTCTCAGTTGTTGAATCTTGTTATGTTCATACAAATATTTACACATGTTAAGTTTGCTGAAAATAAATGCAGTTGACCGTGAGAGGACATTTCTTTTTATGCTGAGTTTATTAACTTTGATAGAAAATGTAGCTTAATTGAGTCTAGAAACCGTGGAGAGCGAAACACCAATCCATTTACGGGTAAATTACCCTGATAAAATCTCTAGTGATTTCACAGTTTACATATTTTTTCATGGTTCTACTGATTCCAGGATAATCCTTTTTCAAATCATGCAAGTACAAAATATTTCACTTCATTTGGAATGGCAAACCAGATAAAGTTAAACAAGATTATTTATATAACAAACATGAGTTTGGAAAGTTAAGTCTATTAAATATTAAGGCAATTAAACCTCTCTCTTTAAGCCTCCATTGTACTGAAATTGTACCCAAATCCAAACTGCTTTTCTAGCAAGCTACATCCTGTTGAAGAGTGGGCTCTGCCTTCTTGCAGATTAAAACCTCACATTTTGGTTGGATTGACAATGGATCCTCCTTCTTAAATGAAGTCATTGGCTACAATTTAAATGTCATCCTCCAGAAAAGCCAATCTAATATTAAAGGCAATTAATATGGATCATCTCCAATGTACTGATAGAGAAAAAACAAGTGCCTCTAAGGAAAAATGTACAAAGAGAGTATAACATTTATGAAGAACGGCAGTTAAATAAAAAGTCATACAAGCAAATAATAACAGTGTGTGGAGGTGTATGCGCAATACAAAATTATAACCAACTCATAAAATACTCAAATTCTGCCTTAAAATTGGAAGAGACAATTACTTTAAGAATAAATTAATCAATTAGGCTGTCTGCCAACCATTAAAAATCATAAATGGCTTCAAATGATTGGTAGAAATTGAAAAATATATAATTTTCACTTTGTCAAAAGGTTTGATAGATTGCCTTATAAAATTCAAGTCAGTTGGGAACAGGTCTTTGATGTCCCAACACCTTGGCGTTGGGACAATAAACTGATATACAAAACAACAATTGACACATCAATCCATTAGTTTCAATTAAAATTTTTACGGTATATAAAATAATACACAAGGAAACAGAATCAATACAGCATCTTTTTCTGTTACTGTCCATCGGTGGCTCACTTTTGGAGTCAGGTCCAAGAACGGTTGTTATGTCATAATATCAGAGTTCAGATGGACCTGCAAACTGTATTGCTAGGGGATCTGAAAAAACACGATCAATCATTGGGAAATATCATTTTACTCTTGGGTAAAGTATTTATCTTTAGCTCAACATAGGCAGAAGTGTAACAAATTGGGAGGTTCAGGACCCTCATAATACATCACAGTAAAAAAGAAAAAATTGCATTATACTGGGAAAGATGGGTTCCTCTGTGGACATCGGCGGATAGGAGTTAAGATCAGAATGAATGGTGGATTGGCCGCTGTGGGTGAAAATCCAACACTTGCAGAAAGAGGAAACCAGGAATTAGGAACACCTTCCTAATATTGAGTTGCTCCCCCTTTTGCCCTCAGAACAGCTTCAATTTGTTGGGGCACGGACTCTACGAGGTGTCGAAAGCATTACACAGGGATGCTGGCCCATGTTGACTCTAATGCTTCCCACAGTTGTATCAAGTTGGCTGGATGTCCTTTGGGTGGTGGACCATTCTTGATACAAGTGACATCAATGGATAATTGATGGATAATTGAAATACATGTATAGTATATGTGAGTGAAAATTAGAAGGTACTGGTCAACATGAGCTACCAAAATTATTCTGAAGTATGCCAGGCCTTGCAGTCCCAAGATAGGGGGTGTGGTTCATCAGACAAGAAAATGGCCTTTGCCGAAATCCCCCCCCCCCCCCTTCTAATTTCGTTAATTGTGTCACTAGTCAAATACTTTCTGTGGCACACATCAGAGTCAAGTACTTTCTATAGAATAAACTTCATGTCAGGATAGGCAACCAAAATTACTAAACAATGTATGTGTGTTATATTAAACATAGAGGAGGGAGTAAAATGTAGGCAAAGCAATAAACATTTCAGAACAACTACTTGTCGAATAAGACATGGGCGAGATGACGAATTTTGATTTATTTATTGACTAATACACTTGAAACAATTAGCCTAACCAAAAACTGCAGACATTACTAGTGCCTCCCCCGCGATCAAACCGCCATAAAAAAAATAATGAAACGCAGCCTAACATGATCATTGACAGCTACCTTGAAGGACACAAATAAAAAATGCTTTCGGCTACTAAGATCAGTGAAATACAGGCTAAACTGACAATGGAGTGAAGAGCAGAAATATTAACTAGCAAGCAAGTCGCAGCAATGAAGAATTGAGTGCGTGCGCGTTCACCCGAAGGGGGGGGGGGGGGGGGGGGGGGGTTCTGGCAGGGTGGAGAATTTCGGCACAACTCTACAATGTGTTAATTGGCAAAAAAAAATCACATAATTGTAATCCAAACGAAACCCTCAAGTACAGTAAATCATGTCGCAGTCACTTACCAAACTCCTTTTTGGACGAGACTTCATAAGCAAAATGATCCTATTTACACTGTGTAGTCCATTTGGAAACTAGAGTAAATGTTTCTGCCTCATATCGATGCCTATAAGGCCATTATCAAAAAGATGCATTGGTTTTCAAGGGCAGATTACCTTTGAGCTCAAGCTATATAGTTCTGCTAGGAAAACAAAATATTCCTAATTAGGAAAAATATTACAAAGTAGTTACTCATGTGTTGTAAACAATTTCATCTCATTGACATCAGCACATTTCTCTTTTGCCAGCAGAGTTCTGTCGTTCTTGGGATCTCCTCTTGTCTGTGATGTATGAACAAGTGGTGAAACTAGAAAGGTTGCACAGCCTACTTCATCTGGAGAGACTGGCAGGACCTCACAAACTCAGACTGACATGTAAGCTCAATTTATCTGACGTAATTGTTATTTGTCTGTTTGACAATGCACAACTGTATTGTAATTATATTATTGCACTTATTTCAAATCATAATTATGTTGTTTACCTACCAATACACTATTAAAATACTAATTAAAACTGTTGAACAGTGTACAGGAGGAAAAACAACTCTGCTGAAACGAACACACGTGACGGACCGAGTTGCTTTTCCCAAAAGGTACAGTATATTTTTTATGTTAAAAAAAACCCTACTGTTTACAGCTTATACTTCCCATTCAAATACTGTGTTTTTTAGATCCTGTTGTCAACAAATCAGAAGGACAATGACCGTAACCTAGAAAGCAGAACTTCATCAGAGAGAGTTGTTTTCTCTTCAGGTGACGTCTCCAAGTTGACTATCTTACTATCACAAACCTTTTCTTATTTGCAACATCAAACTATTCACTCTTTACAGTTTGGGTTTAGGCTTGATGTCTCATAAGTAAAGGGAGCAACCATATTTATGTTTCTCTCTCAATATTATGAAAATATTACTTATCATATCCTACCACAGGGCGGCGCTCTTGCTCCATTCTGAAGAAGAAAAAACACTGACGAACAGCAACACAAAACTGTTCAGTGCAGTCCAGATATCCACTTTCTGATGCCTTACCCTGATGCCAAATAAAGAATTTCAAGCCTTTCACCTGACATACTCCTGTTTTATTTGTAATGTATTTAATTAATTAATTCAATACTTTATTACAGATGTAGAGTGTAATGGGTAACTCGATATCCAATTCATGACTTCAGAGTGCTGAACCTTTTAAATGAGGATTGTGCAATTCAAGAGTGTGCCTTCAATTTATTTCAGGACCGAATTGAAATGAGGTTGACCCCAACCCTGGCTATAACGTTTAATTGAAATGAGGTTGACCCCAACCCTGGCTATAACGTTTAATTGAAATGAGGTTGACCCCAACCCTGGCTATAACGTTTAATTGAAATGAGGTTGACCCCAACCCTGGCTATAACGTTTAATTGAAATGAGGTTGACCCCAACCCTGCCTATAACGTTTTTATGCTGAAGGAATTCTCTGGACAGCCTATCGTGGTGGAGGGGTACGCCTAACTGAATTACAGTGCCTTCAGGTATGGACTTTTCCCACATTTTGTTCTGTTACAGCCTGAATGTAAAATGGATTACATTTAGATTTTGTGTCACTGGTTTACACACAATATCCCATAATGTCAATGTGGAATTATGTTTTTGTAATTTTTACAGATTAATAAAAAATGAAAAGCTTAAACTTCTTAAGTCAATTGGTATTCAACCCTTTGTTATTGCAAGCCTAAATTAGTTCAGGAGTAAAAACGTGCTTCACATGTTACATAATAAGTTGCATGGACTCACTCCGTGTGCAATAATAGTGTTTAACGTGATTTTTGAATGACTACATCATCTCTGAGCAGTGATTGTCAAACACTGATTCAACCACAAAGACCAGGGAGGTTTTCCATTGCATTGCAAATAAGGGCACCTATTCCAAAACATGCATCCTGTTTGCATAAGGAACTAAATTAAAGTTAAGTACAAGTAAAATTCTAGAGGAAAAACTATACAATTGTCATACTTGAGTAAAAGTAAAGATACCTTAGTAGAAAATGAATCAAATAAAAGTGAAAGTCAACCAGTAAAATACTACTTGAGTAAAAGTCTAAAAGTATTTGGTTTTAAATAATATACTTAAGTATCAAAAGTGAAAGTAACAGTAGAAATAATCTCACATTCATTATATTAATTATTATATATTTTTTACATTTACGGATAGCCAGGGGCACACTAAGAAATCATTTACAAATTAATAATTTGTGTTTAGTGAGTCTGCCAGTGTCACGTGTGCTCCCTCTCCGACCTCTAGGTTACCAGGCTGGTCATTATGGTGCACACCTGTCACCATCCTTACGTGCACCTGCCTGTCGTCAGACTCACCTGGACTCCATCACTTCCCTGATTATCTTCCTTATGAATGTCACTTCCTTTGGTTCCTTCCCAAGGTGTCATTGTTTACGTTTCTGGTCTGGGCGTTGTTCGTGTTTTCTTGTTTTGTATTATGTTCCGTTTATTTGTTAGAACACTCACTCCCTGAACTTGCTTCCCAAATCTCAGCGCATGTCGTTACAGCCAGATAAGAGGCAGAAGGGATGACCAGGGATGTTCTCTTTATGTATGTGAACTGGACCATTTTCCTGTCCTGCTAAGCATTGGAAATGTAACAAGTACTTTTGGGTGTCAGGGAAAATGTATGGAATAAATTGACATTTAGGAATGTAGTGAAGTAAAAGGTGTCAAAAAATATAAATAGGAAAGTACAGTACAGATACCCCAAAATAACTACTTAAATTGTACTTTAAAGTATATTTACTTAAGTACTTTACAACACTGCTTTTTTAGCAGGGCAATAACTGAAAAAACAAGGCCAAATATACACTGGGGTTGCTTACCAAGACGACATTGAATGTTCCTGAGTGGCCTAGTTACAGCTTTGACTTAAATTGGCTTGAAAATCTATGGCAAGACTTGAAAATGGCTGTCTAGCAACTGTGCAAAGCTGTTATCAAGGCAAAGGGTGGCTACTTTGAAGAATCTAACATGTAAAATATATCTTGATTTATTTAAATCTTTTTTGGTTACTGCATGACTCCATATGTTATTTCATAGGTTTTGATGTCGTCACTATTGTTCTACAATGTAGAAAATATTAAAAAGAAATAAAGAAAAAGCCTTGAATGATTAGGTCTGTCCTAACTTTGGACTATTACTGTATATATTTCCACACTGAGGTTGGAATAATACCGTGAAAATGTGAAAATAATTATAATGCCCTTTTTGTAAGAACTGTTTGAAAAAAAAAACACCGGAAATGTCAAGCTGTTTTGGTGAGATGGAGCTTGCCTGGTGACATAACCAGGCGGTATATTTTAAATAGACCATTAATAGAGTTCCAAACTTCTTTGCCAATAACATATAGTTTTCCCCTCCCCACAGACAGTCATAGTTAAATTATTGCTTGAGAAATTGCTCTTTGCTAAGAAGCTATTTTTGTTTCTTTTGACTATAAATGTAGTTAACTGTTACCCAGACCCTCTGACCAGTAATGTAGTTAACTGTTACCCAGACCCTCTGACCAGTAATGTAGTTAACTGTTACCCAGACCCTCTGACCAGTAATGTAGTTAACTGTTACCCAGACCCTCTGACCAGTAATGTAGTTAACTGTTACCCAGACCCTCTGACCAGTAATGTAGTTAACTGTTACCCAGACCCTCTGACCAGTAATGTAGTTAACTGTTACCCAGACCCTCTGACCAGTAATGTACTTAATTGTTACCCAGAAATGATTTTATATTGAGATTTAAAAAAATGTCTGCATTGGGGCCTCCCTAGTGGCGCAGTGGTCTAAGGTAATGCATCACAGTGCTAGCTGTGCCACTAGAAATCCTGGTTTGAGTCCAGGTTCTGTTGCAGCCAGCCGTGACGGGGAGACCCATGGGGAGGCGCACAATCGGCCCAGCATCGTCCGGGGTAGGGGTGAGTTTGGCCGGCAGGGATGTCCTTGTCCATTCGCGCTCTAGCAACTCCTGTGGCGGGCCGGGCACATGGACACTGACACAGTCGCCAGGTGTACGGTGTTTCCTCCGACACATTGGTGTGGCTGGCTTCCGGGTTTAGCAGGCATTGTGTCAACTAGCAGTGCAGCTTGGTTGGGTCGTGTTTCAGAGGACGCACGGCTCCCGACCTTTGCCTCTCCCGAGTCTGTATGGGTGTTACAGTGATGAGACAAGACTGTAACTACCAATTGGATACCATGAAAAAGGTGTAAAGAAATATCTATATTTAAAAAAAAGATAGAAATATAAACGTTTGCATTGGGCTTTGTAAGTGTTTGTGTGCGTAAGTTCGCACGTGTACGTGTATATTTGTGAGAGAGAGGTGTGTAGGCAGAGGCGTCATGCCCATAGGGGGCACAGGGGCACGTGCACTCTCAGATTGGTCCTGTTTTTTTTTTTTTCTCTCTCTCTCTGTAACAGCCACTTAGCAATTTTATTGAGTTGGCTTTCGTTCGCCTAAATAGGTTCCCAATCTCCCAACCTCATAACTAGCTACCAAGAAACCATTTCAGGCTATCAATCAAGTTAGAGTAGCTAGCATGGCTTACTATCTTAGATGACATGCCTGCTGGCAAGGCTGGTAGACTTCAGAAAAGCAAGTAATAACTAAATGTAGCAGAGATGCATATTTATTTTTCATTCAAAATAAGAACCACCAGTCAGGAGGATGCAGACAGCTCAAGAGTTATGCTTAAATGGGCAGAAAAATATAAATATATGTTTTTACATAGAATTCAGCATAATGATTATGGCTCTAGATACCAGGAGAAAATCTGTTTCAGGTGTTTTAAAAATGAAAAATTCTCCAACTTACGGGGGTCTAACCCCCCTCCGGACCACCTATCAGCCATCCACACTTAGAGGTTTACATTTACGAACATGATTGCTGCTATTCAGTTTGCAAGGCCTTTGGATGGTCTGTGTGAGGCCCCCTTTGGAACCACTGCAGTGGATCTAAAAAACCTCTCCTACAGGACCACCCTGCTTGTGTCTTTGGCTTTGGCTAAATGCATTGGGATCGCCATGCGTTGTCCATACACCCGTCCTGTACCCAGTTCTCCCCTGGAGTCTCATAAGGTGACGTTGCTTTTTGTCTGTTTTGATAATCCAGCTGTCTAGGCAGTGTTTCTCCCACTGGATTATGGAGGTGTGTAGTAGCAGGGGGCAGGGGTTACCCAGCGGTGTACACACCCACTCCACCATTTACATTTTAGTACTTTAGCAGAAGCTTCTATCCAAAGCGACTTACAGGAGCAATTAGGGTTAAGTGCCTTGCTCAAGAGCACATTGACAGATTTCATCTAGTTGACTCAAGGGGTCTGGCAGCGTCTTGGGTTGACTCTAGGGAATATTTGTGCTGCGGCAAGTTGGAAATCACCACACACTTTTGTGAGGTTTTATCGCTTGGATGTCACTGCTCCCAGTGCAGCCCACAGTGTGCTACAGCTGGGACAGGTGAAGGTCCCTAGGCAGCGTGCTCTGTGCGCAATACCCAGACTGCAGCATTTGCAGGGTCAGGTGTGGGTGGTTTGCCATGGGCCGTTTCATTTAGTATCTGTTGGGTTCGGCTTTGGGCAGGATTCCATTTCCCCATAGTATGTTGTACCAAAGTTGACTGGCTGAAAGAGAACATAAACGTTATGACTACTGTGCCCTGAAGGAAGGAAACGAGGTACAACACCTGTTTGGCCCCGCACTGCCCGTTCCTTGGCTCAGTGAAGAGCGCTATTATATTGAATGAATGAATCCAAGCCTCATGCTTATCACCTGTGGAAGTTGGGGCTTCCAGCGTGGTGCGGATTTCATTGGCCTAGCCAGCCGTGATTTTAGTTCCTGCAACAGAAGTCGCGAGAGTGAGACTCCCTATAGTATATTTTACCTCCTTCAGGGAACAGTACTGTAGTTATAGTCATAACATTACGTTTTCCTAATGGCTATGCTGATTGAAGATATTTCTTGTCCCTTGTGACTAGTGTGTGTGGTGTGTCTGTGTGTGTGTGTCTGTGGTCCAGCACTTCATCTTGCATTCCTAGTTTTAATTGTTTATTTACGTGGCTGTTAGCTGCCTAGTCAAACTCATTTTATCAGCAGTTTAAAGGGAGTTGGCTAGAGAACAACAATGCTGGGTGGGGATCCTAAATCTTACTACTGTATAAGCTCTACGGAAACGCAGGATTCGGAGCGTAGCACAGTTTTGGGTGTCGTTTTCCGTCACAAAAGGGGTGGCTCCTTATAATAAGCACTGGCATTCAACATACTTTTTTACTAGCTAAAAGACATGCCATATCATTCCTTCCACAGCCGTGTGGGCAAAGTGGTCACTTGGTTCCTTGATATGATCTATATAATTTCCATTGACAACAAAATAGAATCTCAGGGATTGTTCAAACAGTAAACCAAGAATCCACCCAAAAAGCTATTTTGTTTAGAAGTAATAACCAGTGATTACAGGCTATTGTGAAATGGTAGGACTTGTTGTAGCTATGTGTTTTTTTCTCAGTGACTAAAACATGATGATGTTCTATTTTTAGCTGATATGGGAATGAATATTCAAGCAGCAATCCAACTGAGATAATGTTTTAGGTTACACCGGCAAGTGTAAAAATATTAACCAGGGCATATATATTTTTTGAAATCTGATTATGTCACATGGATATTTGGGAAGCTAAAAAGGCTAGCTAGTGTGCTGTATTTTTTAGCCAGGCTAAAACCAGCTAGCCAGGCTGCCAGCTAGCTACTACCATAGACTTTAAAACCATTATATAGTGATAGCGCTGACGTCATCCACATATTGATATCGAAAACACCCGATGCCGGAATTATTTAAATTTGATGCGTGCCATACAGCTGAATCGGGCCGAATGGCACAAAAAAACAGCTAAGAATCATGGTGAATGTGTCTGTAACTAGCAAAGGATGTTTTATTTGACCTTTATTTAACTAGGCAAGTCAGTTAAGAACAAATTCAGGGGCAGAACGACAGATTTGTACCTCGTCAGCTCGGGGATTTGAACTTGCAACCTTCCAGTTTCTAGTCCAAAGCTCTAACTACTAGGCTACCCTGCCGCCCTGGATCATGGTCGATGTAGTAGTTTTCAGCTTGCCTGAGAGCCTCCTCGTAGCCTGCCGGTCCGATATTGGCCTGTGTCAGCACGTGGTCCTGTGTGAGGACAAATGTAGTAGTCAGAATGAATCACTATTGAATTAGATAGATTTGTAGCAAACTTGAAAAGAATTCACAGTGGGGGTGGAACTTGATCATAATAAACGAAAGTTAGAGCCCAAAATGGTCGCCTAAACATTTTTTGTTTGGCTGTACTGGCGATTGTAATTTACAGTGAACAAAAATATGAACGCAACATGCAACGATTTCAAAGATTTGACTGAGTTACAGTTCATATAAGGAATATATTTTTTTTTAATGTATTAGGTCATAATCGATGGATTTCACATGAATGGGAATACAGATATGCATCTGTTGGTCACAGACACCTTTTTTTAAGTTAGGGGTGTGGATTAGAAAACCAGTCACTATCTGGTGTGACCACCATTTGCCTCATGAAGCGTGACACATCTCCGTTGCATAGTTGATCAGGCTGTTGATTGTGGCCTGTGGAATGTTGTCCCACTCCTGGAATGGCTGTGCGAAGTTGCTGGATATTGTCAGGAACTGAAACACGTTTTCGTACATGTCAATCCAGAGCATCCCAAACATCAATGATTATGCAGGCCATGAATTGGGACATTGTCAGCTTCCAGGAATTGTGTACAGATCCTTGCAACATGGGGCCATGCATTATCATGCTGAAACATCAGGTGATGGCAGCGGTATCTCTGTGTATTCTCTGTGCATCGATAAAATACATTATGATTTTGTCCATAGCTTATGCCTGCCCTACCATAACCCCACCGCACCCCACGGGGCACTCTGTTCATAACGTTGACATCAGCAAACCGCTCGCCCTCACAACGCCATTTGCCCGGTACAGTTGAAACAGGATTAATCCATGAAGAGCACACTTCTCCAACATGCAAGTGGCCCTCAAGACCTGACTGCTGAATAGCAGTCAGGTCCAGACTCTGTTGAGGACGACAAACACGTAGATGAGACGGTTTCTGACAGTTGGTGCAGATATTAATTGATTGTGCAAGGCCACAGTTTCATCAGCTGTCCAGGTGGCTGGTCTCAGTCTATCCTGCATGTGAAGAAGCCTGATGTGGAGGTCCTGGGCTGGTGTGGTTACACATGTTCTGCGGTTGTGAGGCCTGTTGGACGTACTACCAAATTCTCTGAAACGACATTGGCTTATGGTAGAGAAATTATCACTAAATTCTCGGGCAACAGCTCTGGTGGACATTCCTGCAGTTAGCATGCCAATTGAATGCTCCTTCAAAACTGTGGTACTGTGTTGTGTGAGAAAACTGCACATTTAAGAGTGGCCTTTTATTGTCCTCAGCACAAGATGCACCTGTGTAATGATCATGCTGTTTAATCAGATTCTTGATATGTCACACCTGTCAGATGGATGGATTATCTTGGCAAAGGAGAAATGCTCACCAACAGGGATGTAAACAAATTTGAGTACAACATTTGAGAGAAATAAGCTTTTTGTGCATATGGAACATTTCAGAGATCTTTTATTTCAGCTCATGAAACATGAGACCAAACCTTTACATGTTGTGTTTGTATTTTTGTTCAATGTACATAGGCTTCCTAGGGCCGATCAGGGCTTTTAGCACCTCTAGGTTGCTACGCAGTAACCGACCAGCAGCGCTCATGACTTCACGCTCCAGAGGGGACACTGCCGCCTGGTTACTGCTAGCAAGGGAAGGCGACACTTCTTTGTTTTTACTAAATGGAAATACAAAATAAAAAGCGCTGCTATCGCCCCCTTGTGTATGGAAGTGTGACCGGCGAGGATATCATGTTAACAAAAGGTGTCTGCTGGTCCAAAAATCCCACTCCACCTAGACACGTGCATGCACGTAGATCAATGAAGTGAAGCTTGTCGTAACCCTTAGGCTACTCTACTTGTCATATCTTCTCTGGATAAGCCTTTTCATGTAAAAATGACATTCTATTCCAATGTCTAAAAGTTGCAACTTACTAAGTCATTCACAGTAACTGGTGTTTTAACTCCTCTTCTCACACCATTGGATAGAACTCTGAATAATAGTCAAATGTTGATTTGTGAAACAGTGCTCTGTATGTTATGAGTGCATCTTAGTGGTTGATCCGACCAATGATTGCACTCAGATTCCTCCTCCTGGTTGTCATGGTGAGAAAGACTCCCCCCTGCACCCTCTGGAGTCTCCCGTTTTTCTATCTCTTCCTCTCTTCTTCCCCACTCTTAATGGCACTCAACATCTCTTCCCAAGTGTAATGTAACTAAACCACCTCAAATAAAATGTGACATTTTTTCCATTGCTCAGACCTTTTCTGATACAGCGAAGCCATGATAACACTGGAGAGGAAATGGTGCCACAAGGATTCCACATCAATGCCAGTTAGTGAACATAACAAAGCATTTCCTAGAGCAGTCAATTATGCAAGGTCTTCCCACTGAAAACACATAACAGGTTTGTTCTGGGTTAGACAAACTTATACACAAACCATGGTGCTGGGGTGCTCCCTGTATCCCAGGACCCATTCACTCAAACTGGGTTGTATGATGGGTAACATCCCCTGGCCTGCTGGATAAGTGGAGTATGTGCAAAGGGGGAAGGGTGGTTGGCTTGGCTGGATTTCAATGCAACATTTTACATCCCATTTCAGTGGTTGTCATGGTGAATGTCTATTTTACCTTTATTTAACTCGGCAATTAAGTTTAAGAACAAATTCTTATTTACAAAGACAGCCTATGTGTGCTCCAAATCACAGGCGGTTGTGAAACAGCCTGGATACGAACCAGGGTGTCTATAGTGATGCCTCAAGCACTGAGATGCAGAGTCTTACACCACTGCGCCACTCAGGAGATGATGATGATGGCCATTTATTTAGCAGAAGTCCATCCTAACTGTTCATGGAATGGGTGACGGGGGGGGGGATCACATCTTTGAAAGGAAGAAAAACATACGTCTTGTTGTCCACATGTTAACAGTGACCGCTAAACTCTCTGTTGTAGAGAGTTGTATCTATACGAGTGTGAAAATGCACCTTCCAGACAATAGTGTGTGTGTGTGTGTGTGCGTGTGCGTGTGTGTGTGTGTGTGTGTGTGGAGAAATACTTTCTAGAATGGTCCTTCTGCCCGATGAGAGTTAACAGATGGGAACGGTAGGAGCATCACTCCAGAAACCACTTTGACACGCTGACTGCAATAGGAGAGGGGCATCCCACAGTCTATGTCCAGTTACATATAGAATGACATATTGTCATTTCATAGGATCTCTGTGTCCAATAACATAAACTGCATGTTGAAAATGGTAGCCTACAATATACAATGCCAGTCAAAAGTTTGGACACACCTACTCATTCAAGGGTTTTACTTTATTTTTGAAAACTATTTTCTACATTGTAGAATAATAGTGAAGACTTCAAAACTATAAAATCACACATATGGAATCATGTAGTAACCTGACTGTGTAAGGGCTATTTGACCAAGAAGGAGAGTGATGTAGTGCTGCATCAGATGACCTAGCCCGCACAATCACCCGGCCGTTCCTAGTGGCCGGTGACTGTAATGCAGGAAAAATTAAATCAGTTTTACCAAATTTCTATCAATATGTTAAATGTGCAATCAGAGGTAAAAAAAAATTCTAGAACACCTCTACTCCACACACAGAAATGCGTACAAAGCTCTCACTCACCCTCCATTTGGCAAATCTGACCATAACTCTATCCTCCTGAATCCTGCATACAAGCAAAAATTAAGAGCAGGAATCACCAGTGACTCGGTCTATAAAAAGTGGTCAGATGAAGCAGATGCTAAATTACAGGACTGTTTTGGTAGCACAGACTGAAATATGTTCATGGAATTATTCTGATGGGATTGAGGATTACACCACATCAGTCACTGGCTTTATCAATAAGTGCATCGAGGACGTCGTCCCCACAGTGACTGTACGCACATACCCTAACCAGACGCCATGGATTACAGGCAACATTCGCACTGAGCTAAAGGGTAGAGCTGCCGCTTTCAAGGAGCGGGACTCTAACACGGAAGCTTACAAGAAATTGTGTTATGCCCTCCGAAGAACCATCAAACTGGCAAAGCGTCAATAAAGGCTTAAAATCTAATCGTACTACACCCGCTCTGACGCTTGTCGGATGTGGCAGAGCTTGCAAACTATTACAGACTACAGGCTGCCCAGTGACACGAGCCTACCAGACGAGCTAAATAACTTGTATGCTTGCTTCAAGGCAAGTAACACTGAAACATGCATGAGAGCACTAACTGTTCTGGATGACTGTGTGATCACACTCTCCGCAGCCAATGTGAGTAAGACCTTTAAACAGGTCAACATTCACAAGCCCGCTGGGCCAGACGGATTACCAGGACGTATACTCCGAGCATGAGCTGACCAACTGGCAAGTGTCTTCACTAACACTTTCAACCTCTCCCTGTCTGAGTCTGTAATACCAACATGTTTCAAGCAGACCACCTTAGTCCCAGTGCCCAAGAACACTAAGGTAACCTTCCTAAATGACTACCAACCCGTAGAACTCACGTCTGTAGCCATGAAGGGCTTTGAAAGGCTGGTCATCGCTCAGATCAACACCATTATCCCAGAAACCCTAGACCCACTCCAATTTGCATACCGCCCCAACAGATCCACAATTGATGCAATCTCTATTGCACTCCACACTGCCCTTTCCCACCTGGACAAAAGGAACACCTATGTGAGAATGCTATTCATTGACTACAGCTCAGCGTTCAACACCATAGTGCCCTCAAAACTCATCACTAAGCTTAGGACCCTGGTACTAAACAGCTCCATCTGCAACTGGATCCTAGACTTCCTGATGGGCCGCCCCCAGGTGGTAAGGGTATGTAACAACACATCCGCCACGCTGATCCTCAATACAGAGGCCCCTCAGTGGTGCGTGTTCAGTCCCCTCCTGTACTCCCTGTTCACTCATGACTGCACGGTCAGGCACAACTCCGACATTATCATTAAGTTAGCTGATGACACAACAGTGGTAGGCCTGATCACTGACAACGATGAGACAGCCTATAGGGAGGTCAAAGACCTGACCGCGTGGTGCAAGGACGACAACCTCTCCCTCAACGTGATCAAGACAAATGAGATGATTGTGGACTACAGGAAAAAGAGGACCAAGCACGCCCCCATTCTCATCGACGGGGCTGTAGTGGAGCAGGTTGAGAGCTTCAAGTTCCTTGGCGTCCACATCACCAACAAACTAACATGGTCCAAGCACACCAAGACAGTCATGAAGAGGGCACGATTTTACAGCTGCACCATCGAGAGCATCTGGTTGCACAAGGCACAGAGGGTAGTGCGTACGGCCCAGTACATCACCAGGGCCAAGCTTCCTCCCATCCAGGACCTCTATACTAGACGGTGTCAGAGGAAGGCCCTAAAAATTATCAAAGACTACAACCACCCTAGTCATAGACTGTTCTCCCTGCTACCGCACAGCAAGCGGTACTGGAGCGCCAAGTCTAGGTCCAAGAGGCTTCTAAATCTAAACAGCTTCTACTCTCAAGCCATAAGACTCCTGAACAGCTAATCAAATGGCTACCCAGACTATTTGCACCCCCCCCCCCACACTGCTACTACTCTCCATTATTATCTATCCATAGCCTCTTTATCTATTCATAGCAACTTGTACATAATTATCTCAATTACCTCGACACCGGTGCCCCCGCACATTGACACATTGACTCTGTACTGGTACCCCCTGTATATAGCCCCGCTATTGTTATTCACTGCTGCTCTTAATTATTTGTTTTTCTTATCTTACTTTTTTCTTACTTTTTATTTTGAGGTATTTTCTTAAAACTACATAGTCGGTTAAGGGCTTGTAAGTAAGCTGTAAGGTAGTTTTCGGCGCATGTGACAAATAAGATTGGATTTGAATGTTTATAATTTTAAACTAGGAAAAGAGACCCTTAATCTTAGACTTGAGACCACACAGACACTACACTGAATACCAGGCTAATGATTGCTTTGCAATGTTTGCAGTTAGCCACTGATTCCTTCCAAACCACTTATTATTCAATTTGCGATTTCCAACTTGTTGTGTAATGTTTATGTCCAATGGCCGATGAGCAGAATACATTTTATCTATAATTTCTCTTCATATGACAAGGATTAGAAAGGATTTTCCAGTAGATTGTCGACTTGACTCATGATGATGACTGCTACCTAAGATTTTGAAAGTATGATGATGACATCTGTAGATATAATTTGAATAATGTTCTCTAATGTGATTTGACGTCATTTTATCTGTGTCCAATGACCTTGAGCCCTCTTGGATGGACACTTCTAATGTAACTCTATGGCAGCACCCAAGGGGTTTGAATTTTCTAGCTCTAACCTTAGACTTGGCAGTGAAGTAGTGTCCCCATAAGTGACAGAACACCAATCACGGCACAACATTTTCTGCTGGCTTGCCCCACCACCACAGAAAGCACTGAGCTAGGCGGAAACACCTGCCTTTTGCAGCTGCCTTTCTTAAGAAAACAAAAAAGAGACCATGTTTGCTTTATTAACTCAATTACATATTTTATTTTTTTACATCATTTGCAAACTTCTATGTGACACGTGCCAAAATAACATGCAAAACGGGAAAGCCCAAAACAAAAACAAAAATATTGTTATTACTATTATTTGCAAAAAATATGGAGCTCTGCCCCATCTGCCCTGAATGACGGGTCACAACTGGACATAATGCATACACTATGACATCAGTTAGACATCAGTTTGGCACATATGAATAGGTAGTCTTACAGCTAGTTCCAATGTAATGTGACAACGTTATCTAGTCCACTCTACATCACCATGTAAGAGCCAAGTTGTGCTTGATTGGATAAATGTGGTCGGAGGCTTCGTATGTGTGACGCAATTGCCAACACAATTGCGTAGTCTCCGGAGGCAAGCAGAGGCCAAATTGAGCTCCATACCACATCACCGTTTGCCTCTCAAATGTAACAATTCGGAGGGCTTAGTATAGCTCTGCATTGACATGATTGGTTGATGGTAGGTGGGGGCGGGAGGTCCTCTATAAACACAAACTCTCTTCCATGACAACAGCTATGCACTGCTCCACGAAGCGCAAGAAGTATGTATGAATCACCATAAATGCTACACGGCCAATGCAAACGGCGAAATGACCATGCAGCGCCTTTAAGAAAAGCTACCAGTCGTTAACAGGCGCTACTGTGTCGTATAGGTGGCTAATGTAGAATACACCTGACAGGAGGTATCCGTTACCGCGTCAGGCAACTTGAACATTATACCGGTTGTCAGGATCACGTTCCTTAATCGAATTATTTATTGATATCTCTCACACTCTCTCTCCCTCTCTCTCTCTCCTGTGTATCGCTCTCTTTCGCTGTAGGTGCCTACCTCTCTTCATCAGCTTGCCAAGCGCGCGAGAGCTGTGCGTAAAAAAAGTAGCGCTGGGTGTCTGTCGCCGCTTATTGAATTACATCACGCTTCGGAGTTCCTCTCCGGGAGCACCAGCTCAAACAGCCCTGTCCCTTCATCCTCTTTGTCCCCACTTAAGACAACGTCCACAGAGCAACGCCGACTTTGAGAGGAAGTTTCACCGCCAGTGCTGGCGGCGCCAAACTATTCAGGATTGTCGGTGGAGGCGAAACGGAATAAAACATTCTTCGTAAAAAAAACAGAAACGGGTAAAACCTTCAAGGTAAGACCCGTTTGTTTGTTTACTTTTGGTGAACTCCGAGTACGCGCTGTTTGTTGCAGTGGACAGGTGTTCTCCGGTTATTCGTCGCGGGTTTGGAGAAGCCCAACAGGCACCAACGGGTCCGGCTGGTTGGGATAATGGAGATTGGCTAATGTAGAATTAACGGGTAGGCAATAGGCATTTGTCGTCCTGACGTAGCTTAGTGTGTTAAATGTTCGAGTTAATTAGGCAACGGGATTTCACAGTTTATGCAGAGGTTGATTCTGAGAGAGGGTGCCCTTGCAGCATACTTTCAGTCGTAAATCCTATTACCAATTCATTCATCTCCCTGTATGTAACTTTGACCGTGATACACACACACACAGTGGCGTGTATTCATGGATCCCAAGGAAAGCCAATCAAAATACATACAATTATTTTATCTTTCGTCTCTCTGTGTTTCATAATTGGCCTAAAATTCACAAGAGGCTGAATGTATCTCACAGGAGAAAGGATCCAGGCGAGCGAAAACCCTCTGTCTCTCTACGTGTAGGCCATCTATCTGATGCTGTCTGGTCCAAAGAGTATGACATTGTTGCGAGCATTTGGCCTACCTTGATAAAAAACAAAAAAAACAATTAGCCAATCGGCATTGAGCTAAACGAGCTCAACTGTGAATAGTCCTGGTTCACACAAAAAAAAAAGTGTTAATAAGGGAAGCCGCCTTGGATTTTGGTGTCATTCTTATCAAATCCCATTGAGAGCATACATCATAGACAAAATGCACATTATTTGTGGTGTGTTGTTGTCCTTTGGTGGCTAACTAGGTAGATAAAAGTGTCCTTTTCCTAAATTAGCCATGCATGGAGATAGGGATTTGGACTTGTGGATTTACTTAAATCTCCATACAGGCCAATGATTATAATGGCGATTCTAATCCAACCATTAATTCATACGTTGTTGTGCCCCTGGACTGAGTGGATGGAAGTTAAATTTGTAGCTAGATGCAGAAGGCTAATGTTAACTAACTATCATTGGCCGTTAATGTAAGTTAAGCTAGCGAGCAAGCATTTTAGACAGGTAGCCTAGGACAAAAAAAATAATAGCGTGTACTGTATGACAGAGTGATAGACCGTTTCATCAACATGAAAGAGAGGGGGATGGCATTGGCATTTCTCTACAAGTAGGGTGAGTCAACATGTTTTTCTACTTGCACGAAAGCGCACGCACGCTCGCACACACACACACACACACACACACACACACACACACACACACAGACACAGACACACACACACACACACACACACACACAGACACAGACACACACACATACACACACACACACACACACACACATATACACACACACACACACCGAAATCAGAACCATGGACAGCAACATCATATTTAGCTTACGTTGATTGGACTAAATTGTTTTTGGTATCTTTTAGTTGTCACTGTATTAGACTAAGCGTCAGTGATTTATTTGATGATGTTGAAATGGTGCTGGAATAGTGGAGGCAGCTCCTGTTTCCTTTGCGACTTGTGGTAATGCTCTGTGGTTCTCAATCAATAGTTGTTTAGTGGTCCGAAAATGTCTGAAACATTAACTTGCTTTTCCATGCTGTAATTCATGTAACTGTCTGTTACTGTACATGCAATATGCTTTGTGGACTTCACTGGACAGAGGCTGTTATCCAGTTTTGTGATAAAACAAAGCTGTGGTTGCATTTATTTAGGCCACTGTGTCTTCATATTGTCTCGGTCTTTAGGCCTATAATATATATCATGGTCGCAAGGCATATGAACTAACAGGTTATAGAGCAAACAACACAATTATCACAATATGGCTTTTTGGGGCGGGGGTTTGGCTTCCCCTGTGATTTTATCCATGCACACACACACACACACACACACACTAAACGAGAGTATTGAAAACCAATTAAGCTGCATAGCTGCCTGCTGTCCACTCATCCATTTTCCGCTGTTGCTCAGTCATTTAAGTTTTTTTAATGGCTCAATTCTCCATGCAATTGATTCTCCCTCTGGACTCAAAAAGCGGATCCATTTTTCCTCATTACCCGGCTATTAGGCGACTATTTTCCAAAGTTTTCCTGGTGTTTTAGAATGTTTCCCTTGTAAATGTGGGTTCAATTTTTATGATAAATTAAGACTAACGGACATGGTTGTATCACTTGTTGAGAAACTTTAAAAGCTGGTGGATACTGCAAATGTTCAGAGCATGTCGATATTAGAGGTCGACCGATTATGATTTTTCAACGCCGATGATTTTTCAACGCCGATACCGATTATTGGAGGACCAAAAAAGCTGATACCAATTAATCAGCCGATTTTTTTTTTAAATGTATTTGTAATAATGACAATTACAACAATACTGAATGAACACTTATTTTAACTTGATGTAATACATCAATAAAATCAATTTAGCCTCAAGTAAATAATGAAACATGTTCAATTTGGTTTAAATAATGCAAAAACAAAGTGTTGGAGAAGAAAGTAAAAGCGCAATATGTGCTATGTAAGAAAGCTAACGTTTCAGTTCCTTGCTCAGAACATGAGAAAATATGAAAGCTGGTGGTTCCTTTTAACATGAGTCTTCAATATTCCCAGGTAAGAAGTTTTAGGTTGTAGTTATTATAGGAATTATAGGACTATTTCCCTCTATACCATTTGTATTTCATTAACCTTTGACTATTGGATGTTCTTATAGGCACTTTAGTATTGCCAGTGTAACAGTATAGCTTCCGTCGCTCTCCTCGCTCCTCCCTGGGCTCGAACCAGGAACACAACGACAACAGCCACCCTCGAAGCAGCGTTACCCATGCAGAGCAAGGGGAACAACCACTGCAAGGCTCAGAGCGAGTGACGTTTGAAACGCTATTAGCACGCGCTAACTAGCTAGCCATTTCACTTCGGTTACACCAGCCTCATCTCGGGAGTTGATAGGCTTGAAGTCATAAACAGCGCAATGCTTGACGCACAACGAAGAGCTGCTGGCAAAACGCATGAAAGTGCTGTTTGAATGAATGTTTACGCGCCTGCTTCTGCCTACCACAACTCAGTCAGATACTTAGATACTTGTGTGCTTGTATGCTCAGTCAGATGATATGCAAGGACACTCTAGATAATATCTAGTAATATCATCAACCATGTGTAGTTAACCAGTGATTATGATTGATTGTTTTTTATAAGATAAGTTTAATGCTAGCTACAAACTTACCTTGGCTTACTGCATTCGTGTAACAGGCAGTCTCCTTGTGGAGTGCAATGAGAGAGTTAACTGTAAGGTTGCAAGATTGGATCCCCCGAGCTGACAAGGTGAAAATCTGTCGTTCTGCCCCTGAACGAGGCAGTTAACCCACCGTTCTTATGCCGTCATTGAAAATAATATTTTTTTTTTTCTTAAATCGGCAAATCGGCGCCCTAAATACCGATTTCAGATTGTTATGAAAACTTGAAATTGGCCATAATTAATCGGCCATTCAGATTAATCGGTCGACCTCTAGTCGATATACTGTATGTGCCTTTGTTTCTCCCAAGGGTTGCTTTCTCATTAACGTTTAATGAAGCAACTCACAATAATGTCAGAGGTTTTTGCAGTTATTGCTATTGCTATGCTGAAATGTTTGCCTGTTCTTCTAACGTGCATAAAACGTGCATGGCCGTGCGCCACTCCCCATTTGTTGATGTTAATTTCTCCACTCTTTCAATCTCACTCATGAGAACTTGGGAGCACTCTGCCTCTGTGAGTGTGTGTCCCCGCAGGTGTGTGTGTGTGTGCCCATCTCATTCCCCCCTTCTCTTTCACATCAGTTTATGTGATCTGTGACTGGCCTATTATTACAGAAGCTCATCGATGATTCTTACCTGTCTGTAATTTACACAAACTTATGTGGGAGGGCCTCCTCCTCATTTACATAGAAAATGCTCCATTACTTCCTGTCAATTTCACAGGCTGCACCTGCTGGCTTTGTCTGCACTGTCAAGGTCTTCTCTTCTTTCTACCCCTCCTTTCATTTGTCACAAACGTCACAACGAAATGCCCCTCGTTAAATGGCTCTGGATTTGGACCCAACTCATCTCTTCCCAATCATCATCACATCTTGTATATAGCCTGGGCACCAGCCTGAGCTATCATTACACTCCTTGTCATTACATGTTTGTCATGACACCGAGTAGAAAGGAGTGGAATGTTAGGAAAACAGGGTCTGGATATCAGGCCATGTCTTATAAGCCCTAAGTTGCATCCAATAAAAGGACCATTCTGGATCCTTCAGTAAAGGTCAATTGCATTCTTTACTTCACAATAATGTTGAAGTAAAGATTTCTGTCAACTAATATCAACACATATTTAGTTTTGGGTAAAAACATTCTGCCTTTTGTAAGCAGTATGGGGGAAGCTACTCTGAAAATATAGTTTACTAATACTCTGAGTCTGAATGAGTCCTTACACAGGTGTACCTTGTGATGGGGGGGGGGGGGGGAACAATAAAAGGCCACTCTTAAATGTGCAGTTTTGTCACAACACTATGCCACAGATGTCTAAAGTTTTGAGGGAGTGTGCAATTGGCATGCTGACTGCAGGGATGTCCACCAGAGCTGTTGCCAGAGCATTTAATGTTCATTTCTCTACCATGAGCCGCCTCAGCATCATTTTAGAGAATTTGGCAGTACATCCAACCAGCCTCACAACCGCAGACCACGTGTATGGCGTTGTGTGGGTGAGCGGTTTGCTGATGTCGATGTTATGAACAGAGTGCCCCATGGTGGTGGTGGGGTTATGATATGGGCAGACATAAGCTATGGACAACGAACACAATGACATTTTATTGATGGCAATTTGAATACACAGAGATGACTCTACTGCACTGTACTTTGATGTCCAAACTTGTGAAACATAGACATCTATGATTGATTCAGATTTTGTGCGGTCTGGACCAACCAAATGTGCTGGAGCTCTTTTAAAATAAAAGCCAGTGTGTAGAATAATACCCAAATATGCAAATGAGGATATTGCATATTACCTTTGTGTAACTATTTTGGATATATCACCATGAAGAGAATGAAATTCATATCTATAATTCTGTATTTCTGTGTAGTACAGGTCAGGGACCCGTGATAATTCTGTTACCGCAATTCTGTTAGCGGGTGTAAATCCACTTCACTTACTGTAGTTCAATAACCAAAATGGATGTTTTTTCTAACTGATGGCGTCATGTCATAGCTGACACCCATTTCTTTCTGTAGAATCTTCAAATTAGTAGATTTGGCCATTTCAGCCACACCCGTTGGTGACCGGTGTATAAGATTGAGCACACAGCCATGCAATCTCCTAACTCCATATTAATGCTCATGATTTTGGAATGAGATGTTCGATGTGGTCACAAAAATCAGATGGAGATTGTACCGAAATTCTGTCAACAAACTTTGCGTTTGATTTTATTTCCAGTAAATGTGTTTTTGTCAAATGTTTAGTGGAAGCAAGTAGTCCTTGTGCATGGAGTTGTATGGTTTGTTGAACTTTGAAATCAATGTTGTTTTTTGCAATACATTTTAAGTAAACATTAATGAAATTATATGGTCAATTCCAGTTACAATGGAATTTCCCACTAGCTCCTTGTCTCCTCCATGACATCAACATTTCTCACCCTATAGACACTGAGGAAAGCTAATACAATACCACAATACCTCTGGATAGAAAACAGGATAATAACCATGTAGCAGTCTACCGGTCTTAACCTTTCAGAGACTAACACAATAAAACCTTAGCACTACTCCAGTGCTAATTCAACCTTCAGCTATAGCCAGCCCCCCTAGAGAGCAGCCTCTGCCATGCACTTCATTTAACTCTCCATTATAATCCATTGTGAGAGAGAGAGATGCTTTCCCTTCTCTTTGTGTGGTTATGATCAGCCAGTGGGTGTGTCTCTTTCGCTCCTCCTCATCCCTTCTTCCACCGGTCTCTCTCTTATCTCTCCTCCTCTACCGTCATCTCTATTTTTCCTCCTCCCTCTTTCAAGCGAACCCCCTCCCCCTCCTGTCTCTGTCTGTGTGACTCGTATCTCCTGAGAAAAGGGTGCTCTTTAATGTTGGCTGGAAATCAGTGGTGTGGTCCCCTCTTCGGCTGCAGTGGATTGGAGATATAATACCAGGCAAGGCCAGGTGGAATAGGACTGGCGTTATAGCTGCTTACAAATGTTATTTCTCTCTCTTGCCAAATCCTCTGTCTTTGGACACAACAGCTGGTGTGCATTGTTCCATATCAAAGATAGTACAATAGCAAGATACTGGTCTCGGGGACCTGCCCATTGAGAAAAGTGACTGGTCTGCCTAAGCTGGCATGTATTCTCGTGTCTGATTATGTTCTTATCCAGAGTTACCAAAAGCACACCCAAGTCTGGGATGGGCAACTCAAGAGCTGTGTGGTTGAACCTTGACTTGGCAATGTGTTGAGTCCACTTCACTAGCAGGGAAATAGCAGCCATTTGTATGCACCCTCCCCTTCCCCACTCCGTGCTTCAATCCCCCCAAACCAGTCAATGCCATCTCCCTAGAAGTGGTCTGTGTTGCACAAGCCTTTGGCTCAGAATACAGAGAGCGCGTTGAATGCTGGGCCTTCTGTTGGTGCTGCCATCTGTGCTGCCTTGTATCCCAGTATGCCATTTTACCCCCTCAACCCCTCACCCTCTTCTTGTCCACCTCATCCCAACCTCCCCATTCCTCCTCACAACACCCTCTCTTCATAATTCCCAACACACACACACACACACACACACACACACACACACACACACACACACACACACACACACAATTGTAGTGGCCTTGCAGCATTGACCATCTATTTTATTTACTTGTGTAATAGATAACAGAAACCCCTTGAGAGAATAAACAGTTGAACATGGAAATGGGTCTGTGAAGGGAAAAGGCTCCTTTACTTTTAGGAATGAAAACTACACGGATCACATAGTCGTCCTCTGTTTCCTTCCCTCCCTTCTCCCTCTCGATGTTCCTAAAATACAGCCACAATTAACAAGAAGAAGAAGTGCAGACTGAGGTAATTAGTTGAGAGAGAGAGAGAGCGACTTTGTGTAGAATGGAAGGTGGCAGCAGATAGCCTTGCAGTTACAGTTTTTTTCGATTGTTAAACGACAGTGGACACAACTGGAGTCACATGTGCAAAACTCTAACTACAGTCTGCACTGCAGCAGTTCATGTGGACCAAACTCTAGTTCGTTTTTCATTGCTTGAACACAGTTTTCAAAACTCTACACACTTATCCCATGACTTTAACCACAACCTGCACAACACTGTGGATTTACAGCACTTTGTTCAAATGCTAACACACTGCTGTCAAAACTGTGAACCACACATTCAAAACGGAATAGATTTCAGCCTTGTGCCTTTCAAACACTGCTGTTTGCAATTTCAGCTGAAAGGCTAAGCAGGTGTCTTGTTTTAGACTTGTTAGTGAACACACACACATATTACAGTATATATAGGTAGAGCTCAGAAAGACTCATTTTGGAAATGGAACAAGGAAGATGCGTTCGTGGAGGGAGAAGGGTGGCAGGGAGAGGGCGGATGCGTGGAGGGAGACAAAGAAGACAAAGAGCTGTTATTTCAGATGGAATAAGGGCTACACTTATAGACCATGTCGTGAACCATGGTCTCTCTTTGAGAGAGGCAGGGTTGAGGGTGCAACCCAATCTGCAAAGATCCACAGTGGCATCTGTAATGCAAATTTTCCATCATGCAAACAGGTGAGAGTTACATCCTTACAGTAAATGAAAACATTACAGGAATCTATTTTGTATTGCAATTATAGAATATTTACACAGATATATATTACAAAAATAAAATATATTTTTACAACAGGACACAAAGGCTGCCCCCAACAGGGGGAAGAGGAAAAATATTTTCAGATGCGCAGGAAAATACTATTGTTGACATGGTTGTTGTCAACAATGCAATAAAACTGCGGGAGATTCAAGATAGAGTGCTGGCTGATAATGATATATTTGAAAATGTTAATTCTGTCAGCACAACAACTATTGCCCGAGTCCTAAAGAAACACCAAGTTACAATGAAACAGTTATACACTGTACCGTTCGAGCGAAACGGTGAACGGGTAAAAGAGCAAAGATACCAATATGTCCAGGTAAGACGTCTGAGGTTACGTACACAGCTATACAAAATATTTACAGTAAAAAAAAAACACTAGCATTTCTACAGTAAAACTGTGCACTTACTGTTTTTCAGAGAGTAATGGAGGTGGAAGCACTGGAAAGACCACATTCATTTGTATTTATCGATGAAGCTGGATTTAACCTTGCCAAAACACGGCGCAGAGGAAGGAATGTTATAGGTCAAAGGGCCACTGTGGAGGTTCCAGGCCAAAGGGGGGGAAATATCACCATGTGTGCTGCAATGGCCAATGATGGTTTGCTTCTCAACACACCACTCATTGGCCCATACAACACAGAAAGGCTTATAGCTTTCCTAGAACAGCTCTATGCTCAGCTAGTGCCAGCAGAACAGGGGGAGCCAATAAGAAACCCTCAAGTTTTTGTCATAGTTTGCGATAACGTTGCTTTTCACCACTCTGCAGCTGTCACAGATTGGTTTGCAGCACATCACAGATTTATGGTTTTGTACCTGCCTGCATATTCACCCTTCCTCAACCCAATAGAGGAGTTTTTCTCTGCCTGGAGGTGGAAAGTGTTTGGTCACCACCCACATGACCAAATGTCTCTTTTGGAAGCCATGCGTGCCGGATGTGAGGACACGAGTCCAGAGGAATGCCAGGGATGGATAAGGCACTCCAGAAGGTTCTTCCCCAGGTGCATGGCAAGAGAAAACATTAGATGTGATGTTGAAGAAAACCTGTGGCCTGATGCTAGAGAGAGGCAGGATTAGCCCCTCAATAATTTGTTCGAATTACAGTATGTACTTTTAGTTTCTACCTTTTTTTTCTCATTACTGTAATTCCGTAAATTACTACAGACTATTGAAGCAAACTGCTAATTTTAATTTACCTTAAAGAATTGTTATGTTCTAAAAATTGTAATAAATCATGTGAAAGAATGTCACTCTTTTCTTTGAAGAAAATATTACTTTGTATGAAGTCACTGAAATTGTTCAAACTGTAAAGATGGAAAGTTTGTATTTTCTGTATTGGTGTTTGATGCTAGTGTTTTTACTCTCAGTGTGTTCTGAGTGACAGTGTGTGTTATCTCAGTGAGGGTTGTGCATAGTGTTTGGCTGCACTGAGCGTGTTTTGAGCCATGTGTTAAGAGTTGTGTTGCTTGGAATGAGTTCTGCAGGTGATGTGAACTGTTTAGCTCAGGTGACTGTTGGTAGTGCAGACTGTAGTTAGAGTTTTGCACATGTGACTCCAGTTGTGCCCACTGTCGTTTAGCAATCGAAAAAAAACTGTAAGAGTGTAGTGCCCTTGAGCAAGTCACTTAATCTTAATAGTTCCTTTAAGTCGCTCTGGACCTGTTCTCTTTACCATTTGTGACTCAACACCTGGATTCTGTCTTATATCAAAATGTTAAATTCGTTTTTTTTTACACCGGTAAAATGTAGAGACTATGTAGAGCTATGAAATGGTATTTTATACAATGCATTTTTGAGGAACAATGGGAAAGTAATTCTGCTTTGAGAAAACGGCCTTTGAATCTTTTGGTACCTACTGTTGTACTGTTGTAATGTTTTGGTACCTGTTTCTGTCCTGCCCTTGACTTTGGTGCAGGGCATGTGATGCCCATAGCCTCTTCGTAGCAAAACTCCCTGATCTTTGAGAAGATCAGGGAGTGCTTGTACAGTCCAGGTGTTGCTTGTACAGGCAGACCATCTATGGGAGGAAGGATGTCAGCGTTGTGCAGCAGTTGAAACCTGGTACCGACTGAGTCCAATTGCTTCTTGGCGACAACACCAGGCTCCAGAGCATCGAAGCTGTAAAACAGGAAATAACAATAACAAAATTGTAGACATTACAACCTTGTACAACATCAATTCACCTCTCAAGTTTAAATAAGAAGAATAACCTCATACAATGCAATTAAAATGATATTCAACTGAAGTGCTGGTATGCTTGATCTGTGGCAGCGGCCTGACTTACGGGGTCAGGTGTTGTTGCCAGTCATAGCCTTCCACCAGCACCGTACCATCCTCCATTCCAAGCAGCTGTGGGATGTTTACCCCTGTCACAGTGCTCTCCTTCACAACACCACCATTCTCAGGCAGTGTTCACTCTGGTCTTTCTGAAGCGCTGCTTGATGAGGCCGAAAGCACCAGTCAGGGGCAAACTTGGTGGGTCTTGTGTGACGACCCTCCCACTCTGTCTGCCGTATTCTGTCTTTGTTCTTGTTTCCTTATTAGGATGCCGGTGGGTGGAGTTGGGAGGGTCGTCAGCTTCATGGGAAACACTTGGGCCAGGTGTCTCCCAGGATAAATAGACCTCTTCCACATTCATGGAGGAGACTCTCTCCATGCAGACACCTTTGTAGATTGTGTTGTGGTTCTTGGTGGCCTTTTGTTTGTTTGCTTGCTTTGGCACCTTTCAACACCCTGCATTATCACATTCATGCATGCAAAACACTCACTTACACTACTGATTACTGATTACACACACCATTGTATATTTTCCTTAGTTGCTTTAGTTAATAAATATATATTTTGTTACTCCTTATCTCCACGTTGTCTCCCTTTGTTACGGGCTTTGAGCCGGTTCGTGACACTTGTGGTCAGGAAGTGCTTGTGCATGGTCCGCCAGGCACAATACCAGAGCACAAATGTGCTCTTGGTTTGGCCACTGCAGCTATCACTTCGTAGATGGTGAAGAAATGGTGTATGTAGTTGATGACTACACTGCTGCCTATGCTGGATGACATGTCTTCATCAATCAAGGAGTTGACTTGTGGTATTCCTTCACAGCAGACACCAAACAAGCAACTCTTGCGTGGCGTTAAAAAGTAGATGGGACTTGGCTGCATAGGGTCAGAAGGATAGTGCACCTGCAAACAACAAAAGAACATTAAGATAAATTACAATTAATTGTCTCACACCTGTCAGCCTGTCTTTATACGGCTCATTGAAAGGGATTTGCCTGCCTCCCATATACACTACCGTTCTAAAGTTTGGGGTCAGTTAGAAATGTCCTTGTTTTTTGAAAGAAAATCACATTTTCTGTCCATTAAAGCACCATCAAATTGATCAGAAATACAGTGTAGACATTGTCAATGTTGTAAATTAATATTGTAGCTGGAAACGGCTGATCTATTTTTTAAATGGAAAATCTACGTAGGCGTACAGAGGCCAATTTATCAGCAACCATCACTCCTGTGTTCCAATGGCATGTTGTGTTAGCTAATCCAAGTTCATCATTTTAAAAGGTGAATTGATCATTAGAAAACCCTTTTGTAATTATGTTAGCACAGCTAAAAACTGCTGTTCTGATTAAAGAAGCAATAAAGCTGGCCTTCTTTAGACTAGTTGAGTATCTGGTGCATCAGCATTTGTGAGTTCGATTGCAGGCTCAAAAAAACAGAAACAAAGACCTTTCTTCTGAAACTCGTCAGTCTATTCTTGTTCTGAGAAATGAAGGCTATTCTATGCAAGAAATTGCCAAGAAACTGAAGATCTCGTACAACGATGTGTACTACTCCCTTCACAGAACAGCGCAAACTGGCCTTAACCAGAATAGAAAGAGGAGTGGGAGGCCACGGTGCACAACAGAGCAGGAGGACAAGTACATTAGAATGTCTAGTTTGAGAAACAGACGCCTCACAAGTCCTCATTTCTAAGTAACCCCAACATACCAAGTGTTGTCATCGATTCCTTGTAGAGATGCCACACTGCTTTTTTGTCACATGGGATGGCTGCAGCTTTCCCCCAAAGTGTTTGTGTCCTGGGTGGCGTCCTGGTAATACAAAAGCATTATTCTCTTCGTCGTTGTTGATGAAGTTCGTCACTCGCTACAACTCCTCATGCTTCAGGTGTAACCGATGCTTGCTTGGGCCAGCTCTCTTTTTGATGAGAGGCATTGGACCATTCTCCTTGTATGACTGGTGGAGGAGAGTCAGGCATATTCAACTGATGCTGTAAGACAAATTCCAGATACTAACATTACACACACTTCATACATGTAAGTTAATGTTAGCTAGCAAGCCAGCCATCTAACCTCCGCTAACATTAGCTAGCTAACAGCAAGCTTTAACTTAGTATTTTGTTTAGACATGTAACATTAGCTAGCAAAAAAATGAACTAAAATCCCAATCCATAGAGTAACGCTAGCAAGCCAGCCATCGACGTCCAGCTGGCTAGCTAACAGCAAGCTTTGACTAGCAATACAAACCGATTGTCATAAATTTAGCTAGCTATCCATATAGGTTCAATGTTAGTTTCTTACCCGTATACATGGATGAAAGCTTCACGGCAGAAATCAACCCCTTTTATTAAATAAGACGTCCTGTGTCGTTTCCATTTAGTTTGCACAGCTTGTTTGGCCCGTTGTGTCAAGCCATTCTTTATTATTATCCATAGACTAACATTAGCAAACCAGCATAGCACGATCGACCTCCAGAAAGTAACTTTTTCTCACTGACCTTTGTCGATAGCGCCTGATAAATTTAAGGCAGTTGCCACGTATTTACAGTTCTCCATGGCTAACGTTATATCTTTCAAAAAAACTGCTTTGAAAGGATTATCTACGCATTACGAGCAGCTCATTTTATAGACACAAGATGCTACACCGCAGACCAATCCAAACTCATCTCTCGGCATGCCCAGCCCACTCATTATCTCAGCAGATGGTAGTGGGAAGGTTGCTCACTTTTTCTGTGGCTAAACCAACTAGGCTCGTAATTTAACAATTTCCTTCGTATTTACAGATGGCATACTAGTTTGATATTAATGCAGCAAAGTTCGAGAAGCCATTTTTCCCAAACGTCTCTCCTGTGAAGTCAAAACTTGCAACATACGCCTAGTTTCCCGAATCGGGTCACATTTATATAAATAATACTGGTCTATCTTTTAAAACTTGTAATATTCATCTGTATGCAGGTGACACTGTTATGTATCTAGAAGAAAAAGAAACACACACCTATTTAGGCGAGGTGCTGGCTAGCGGAGTAGAACACTTGAAAATTAAAGAGAGCCGCACACTCTAGGAGCTCAGATGCAAAAATGTAACCTGTGAAGCTCTGGTGAACTCCATGCCCAAGAGGGTTAAGGCAGTGCTGGAAAATGATTGTGGCCACACAAAATATTGCACTTTGGGCCCAATTTGGACATTTTCACTTAGGGGTGTACTCACTTTTGTTTCCAGCGGTTTAGACATTAATGGCTGTGTGTTGAGTTATTTTGAGGGGACAGCAAATGGACACTGTTATACAAGTTGTACACTCACTACTTTACATTGTAGCAAAGTGTCCTTTATTCAGTGTTGTCACATGAAAAGATATACTCAAATATTTACAAAAATGTGAGGTGTGTACTCACTTTTGTGATATACTGTATATAGCATTCTGTTGGTGGCAAGAATTTTACATAATCATTTTAATTGAAAGACTCAAAGTGCTGAATCAAGTGTTGTTTTTTTGTACCAGTTCATAAACCATGTGCCATGGAATCGGTACATCGAAAATCTCTTCCCATTTATTTTGCAACTTGTATGACGCAGCTGCTAATATTTTTGTCCTCAGATGAAACTGGTTTATATTTTCATTTATGCCAATTCCTTTCAGCCAATTTGTATCTTTAATATATGGCAGGCAAACAAGTTCCCTACCTTCTCTCTTTTCTACTTGCCTCCTCCATTTTTGTGGTAATGCTGCAATCAGTGTCACGATCATTGTAATATGAATTGGACCAAAATGCAGCGTGTTATGGTTCCATCCTCTTTATTTGGAAGTGAAACAAACAGAAAACAATAAAGCGCAAAACGAAACGTGAAGCAAAGAAAGTGCTTGCAGGCAAATATACATAGACAAGATCCCACAAAGCACAATGGGGAAATGTCTGCCTAAATATGATCCCCAATCAGAGACAACGATAAACAGCTGCCACTGATTGGGAACCATACCAGGCCAACATAGATATATAATAACCTAGATAACCCACCCTAGTCACACCCCGACCTAACCAACATAGAGAATAAAAAGCTCTTTATGATGGTCAGGGCGTGACAGTAAAAACCTGCCATAGGCAAAACAGGCAAAACCTGACTCAATAGGGAAGGGTTCGGGTGGGCATCTTCTGTCGGGGGCAGCTCCGGTGCGGGGCGAAGTACCCACTCCGCTCGGCGGCTCTGGTGCGTGGATCTTCGCCAGAGGAACCGGACTGTGGATCGTCGCCGGAGGAGCCGGACCATGGGTTGTCACCGGAGGAACCAGACCGTGGGTCGTCGCCGGTGGCTCCGGACCGTGGATCGTCGCTGGAAGCTCCGGACCGTGGATTGTCGCTGGGGACTCCGGACCGTGGATCATCGCCGGAGGAACCGGACCGTGGATCATCGCCGGGGACTCCGGACCTTTGATCATCATTGGAGGCTTCAGACTGGGAACCCTCGCAGGAGGCTCCGGACTAGGAACCCTCGCTGGAGGCTCTGGACTGGGAACCCTCGCTGGAGGCTCTGGACTGGGAACCCTCGCTGGAGGCCCTGGACTGGGAACCCTCGCTGGAGGCTCTGGACTAGGAACTCTCGCTGGAGGCTCCTGCCTTGGCACGGGACTGGATGCCGTGCCTTGACTGGACATCGGCGCAGAGGAAGGCTCCTGCCATGGAGCTGGAAGTTCTGTACCGTGGACCGTCCCAGGAGATTCCGGAATGTGGACCTTCGCAGGAAGCTCTGGACTGGGACTCGTCGCCGGAAGCTCTGGACTGGAGACCGTCGCCTGAAGCTCTGGACTGGGGAGGCGCACTGGAAGCCTGATGCATGGGGCTGGCATAGGTGGCACCGGACTGGGGACATGCACTTCAGGGCGAGTGCAGGGAGCAGACACAGGACATACCTGACTGGGAAGGCGCACTTGAGGGAAAGTGCAAGGAGCAGCCACAGGACGTACCTGACTGGAGACACGCACTTCAGGGAGAGTGTGAGGAGCAGGCACAGGACTTACCTGACTGGAGACACGCACTTCAGGGAAAGTGTGAGGAGCAGGCACAGGACGTACCTGACACATTAAACTACACCTTCATAATACACGTTATTATACACATCAATAACATTCTTTAAAGTGTGTTGTAGATCATTCCACATGTAAGGTGCAAGGAAATTAAAGGCTGATTTACCTAACTCTCTAGACACCAAAGGAGTCTCCAGAGTTAACTCCACCTATGAACGGGTTTGCTAACTGACAAGTTAAATCTTATATTGAAATTTTAAATCTTAACAGAAAAAAACGGCATCCAAGAGGTTTAAGAGTAGAAGCAGCTGCACTTTCTTGAATAGAATCACCTTAATCAAGAACCGGTAGAAAGGTTGGCTGCACAATCTGCTTCCTGCTGACTAGAGAGAGACTAGATCTGTTTCTCTAAAAAAAAAGCCCACTTTTAAATCTATCTATGTTTTTTTAAACAGTAAATCATCGTCAATCCGAATACCAAGGTATTTATATGCAGGAACTCATTTGATTATAGAACCATCCAATGAGTAAAGACGTAATCCATCTGAGACAATCTTACGAGAGCTTGAAAACAACATGTATTTAGTTTTGCCCGTATTATGTACGGGTTTGAAATTGGTAAAGGCTACTTGCACAACTGCAGTCTGTAGCCTTGTCACAGCCAGGTCAGCAGTCGGGGCAATTGCATAAATAATAGTATCATCTGCATGTAGATTTTTATTTTTTTAATCCTTGGATTGACCAATAGCATTTGAATAAATAGTGAAAAGAACAGGTCCTACTTAATGCGGGCAAGACTAAATACATTTTGTTCTCACAAGAATGTTTCGGATGGACTAAATATTTATTAATTGAATGGTTCTCCCATGTACGTCTTTAGTGTCGCTGCAGATGGCTGCTAAGATACGAGATAGCAGCCAGCAAAGTTTGACCCAGCATAGTGAAGAAGAGGAATGAGAGAGAGAATGAACAAAAGGAAATAAAAGACATGGAGAACTACTTCAGTTCAAGAGTGAGAAAGTGAAGAGGTTTTTATATATATTTATTTCTTATTATCGATCCCCATTAGCTGCTACCAAGGCATCAGCTACTTTTTCTGGGCTCCATAAAAATTAAAGCACCTATATACAATTAAAAACATTGCATTACGTTTTCACAACCGATTTCACAACACATTAAGTGTGTACCCTCAGACCACTACTCTACTTCCACATTCACTACATGACCAAAAGCATGTGGAAACCTGCTTGTCAAACATCGAATTCCAAAATCATGTGCTGTTATAACAGCCTCCACTCTTCTGGGAAGGCTTTCCGCTAGATCTTGGAACATTGCTGCAGTGACTTGCTTCCATTCAGCCACAAGAGCATTAGTGAGGTTGGGCACTGATGTTGGGCGATTAGGCCTGGCTTGTAGTCGGCGATCCAATTCATCCGAAAGGTGCTCGATGGGGTTGAGGTCAGGGCTCTGTGCAGGCCAGTCAAGATCTTCCACACCGATCTCGACAAACCATTTATGTATGGACCTCACTTTGTGCACGGGGGCATTGTCATGCTGCAATAGTAACGGGCCTTCCACAAACTGTTGCCACAAAGTTGGCAGCACAGAATCGTCTAGAATGTCATTGTATGCTGTAGTGTTATGATTTCCCTTCACTGGAACTAAGGGGCCTAGCACAAACCATGAAATATAGGCCGGACCATTAATCCTCCTCCAACAAACTTTACAGTTGGCACTATGCATTCAGGCAGGTAACTTTCTCCTGACATCCACCAAACCCAGATTTTTCCGTTGGACTGCCAGATGGTTAATCGTGATTCATCACTCCAGAGAATGCATTTCCACTGCTCCAGAGTCCAATGTCAGCGTGATTTACACCACTCCAGCCAACGCTTGGCATTGTGCATGATGATCTTAGGCATGTGTGCGGCTGCTCGGCCATGGAAACCCATTTCATGAAGCTCCCGACTAACAGTTCTTGTGCTGATGTTGCTTCCATAGGCAGTTTGGAACTTGGTAATGAGTGTTGCATCCGAGGACAGACGATTTATATGCACTACTCCCTCAGCGGTCCCGTTCCATGAGCTTGTGTGGCCTACCACTTTGTGGCTGAGCCGTTGTTAATCCTCAATGTTTCCACTTCACATTAACAGCACTTACAGTTGACCAGGCCAGCTCTAGCAGGGCAGAAATTTTACGAACTGACTTGTTGGAAAAGTGGCATCCTATGACAGTGACACGTTGAAAGTCACTGACCTCTTCAATAAAGCCATTCTGCTGCCAATGTTTTTCTATGGAGATTACATGGCTGTGTTCTCAATTTTTATTCACCAGTCAGCAACGGGTTTGGTTGAAATAGCCTAAACCACTAATTTGAAGAGGTGTCCACATACATTTGTGTGTGTGTCGTCTATCAACTCTACTTTCTTCATATTTTCCTTACTCCGGTGGTCCTAGAACCACCATACACTACTATAGTAGGCTAACCTACTACACAGCCTATATACGTTATGACTGTTGGCGGAAACAACATACGACACTTTAAATGCACATTGACCCATTTTCCTGTTTTTTTCTTTGAATGGATTCATAATTCATATATCCTCTTGTCTCGCTGGAGTATTGATATGGGTGTGTGTGTGCGCGTGTATGTGTTCCACATACTGCAATATAAGCAGTGGCAATTTCACCACAGGCACAGAGGAATGGGGAAAACTTTGTGTCCAACCCAGAGAGCTGGGAGCATAAATCTAGTGTTGCCATGATGTGAACGGGGAAAATTACAGAAATTCCTCCAGACCCCGGAAAGCAGCCATTATAATGTCAGAGGGCCTTTAAGAAGCCAATTATTCCAAATGAGCTACTGTTTCTGCTCACCCTGGGGAGAAGCCAAAACAATGCTACACACACACACACACACACACACACACACACACAATCACTTATCTCAATCACACACAATCTAACACACACAAACACACACTCATATGCTTGCAGGGTTACATGCCCCAGTGAGTCCTCCCAATTTCCTGTCAGTGGGAGACGGTTGCTGGGTCCATGGTGACCAAGGCGACAGATATCAATCCAAAGACGATCAATGTTTGTCTGGGTAGTCTAGTTCGTTTCAGTGGAACAGGATGAGGGTGGAACGGGTGAGGTGGAGGAAGGGGGGTACTCTAACCTCCCACACTGTTATCTCCCCGTCTGTGGGTGGGTGGATAAGAGAATCAAAGTATCCTCAGATGACTGTCCTCTTTGTCTTTACTTTGTCTGTTGGCATCCTAAGACACCCAACTGTCAGCGCATTCTGGGAATAAGGTAGAAGTTGTTTTCCGTAATCGTTAGTTTAACTCTTTTCCAGGGCTGGGAATTGCCAGGGACCTTAGAATATGATATTATCACGGTACTTAGGTGCCGATATGTATTGCTGTTGTGAAGATTCTATATCTATTGCGATTTTGAGGTTCCGAACATATTGCTCACCATATGTCTGGCTGCAGAGAGATGAGAGCATGAGAAAACAAGCTTTGATCAGTCATGGAAATTGTAACGATCTTCGTCTTCATCGGATGAGGAGTAGGAAGGATCGGACCAAAACGCAGCGTGGTATGTGTCCATGATTATTTATTACAACAGAACACGAAAATACAAAATAACAACGTGAATGTAAGAAATGAAAATCGAAACAGTCCTGAAAGGTGAAAACACAAAACAGGAAACAACTACCCACAAACACCAGGTGGGAGAAGGCTACCTAAGTATGGTTCTCAATCAGAGACAACGATAGACAGCTGCCTCTGATTGGGAACCATACCAGGCCAAACACATAGAAAAGAAAACATAGAAAAACAACAGAATGCCCACCCCAACTCACACCCTGACCAAACCAAAATAGAGACATAAAAAAGGAACTAAGGTCAGGGCCTGACAGAAATAAGTGGTGTAAACATGTTGGCATCAAGAGATATGCTGGACCCTATGTCAGAGAGGTGTTTCGGGGATGTAGTAAAATAAAGGTTAAATAAAAATAAATAAATAAAATACCTACAACACCTATGGCAGACCTACAGTATATCCAAAAATTATAACATGTACAGAGATCTACATGTAAATCTCCTGATTTTAAACCCGATCGAACTGTTTGGCATCAACTGAAAACATTAATCCGTATCTCTGCCAAGCCCGCAAGCAAAGATGAACTGTTCAAGGCCATCAAGACATTTTGGCTAGAGAAATTGACGATACTACAATGCAACAAGTACATTGATGATCTCAGTAAGGTTTTACCCGTGGTCGTGGAGTTGGGTGGAAGTGCAACTAAAATGTAGTTTAAATAACCATCTGCATTTTGAATGTCTTTTCGAGTTCTTTTATTAACGAAAGCATAAAGATATTGAAGAAATACTATGCTGCTGTTTTGAGTTAGAAATGTAACACTTCAGAGTACTTAAGCATCAAATACATTGAAGGTATATGGATGTTCACACCTACAGGAGCCAGGCTATAAAGAGTCTATTGTCCTGCTAATCGTGCTAGATTAGCAGGACAACCACCAGCTAGCCACCAGCTGTCCGTCAATACTGTAAATAAAAACACAGCATCTTGTTTACATTCTTTATTGTAACCACAATGTCAGAAATCATTTGTATCTACCTTTCCAAATACTTTTAGAGTTTGGGATTAATTTGATTAATATTATGGTGTTTCTATTCCAAGAAAACGAAAAACCCTCCTAGTTTCCGTTAGGATGGAATGGAAAATATGGCCCTGTACAATGTGATGGTCGGGAGTAGGATACTGTACTGGGCTATTTAGCTAAAGAATCCCTGTGTTATGCGGGCACGTGGGAGACTGGGGTTCAATTCCCTGCCAGGGAGGAAGGTGTAGGCTGTCCTGGTAAAATAAGAATTTGTTCTTAATTAACTGACTTGCCTAGTTGAATAAAGGTTACATTAAGAGCATAACATTTCTACACCCTAATTGTATAATGGTAGTCTAACCAATACCCAAAGAGATTCGGACAAAATGAAACATGTCATTGATTTATCAATTTCATTGTCTGAAGAAAAGCACTGGAACGAGAGCTAACTCTGTCGGGAGCACGCGTCACGAGCCTGAGACACTCTGCCAGACCCATGACTCATTCAACTCCCATTCCCCCCTCCTTTATAGCAGAAGCCTGAAACAAGTTTCTAAAGACTGTTGATATCTAGTGGGAGCCGTAGGAAGTGCAACTTGACCCCATAGACACTGTGTATTCGGTAGGCCAAGCTTTGAAAAACTACAAACCTCAGATTTCCCACTTCCTGGTTGGATTTTTCTCAGGTTTTCGCCTGCCATATGAGTTATTTTATACTCACAGACATCAGTCAAACAGTTTTTGAAACTTCAGAGTGTTTTCTATCCAATACTAATAATAATATGCATTTATTACCATCTGGGACAGAGTAGGAGGCAGTTTACTCTGGGCACGCTATTCATCCAAAAGTGAAAATGATGCCCCTTATCCCAAAAAGGTTCAATAAATAAGACCTAAACCACTTTTAACCTCTCTTGGGTAGCGGGCAGTATTTTGACGTCTGGATGAAAAGCATGCCCAAAGTAAACTGCCTGTTACTCAGGCCCAGAAGCTAGGATGTGCATATAATTTGGATAGATTCGGATAGAAAACACTCTAAGGTTTCTAAAACTGTTAAAACTATGTCTGTGAGTATAACTGTCAAGTTCTGACCTTTATTTTCTTTGTTTTGTATTTATTTAGTAAGGTCAGGGCGTGAGTTGGGTGGGCAGTCTATGTTTGTTTTTCTAGGTTTTGGGTATTTCTATGTTTCGGCCTAGTATGGTTCTCAATCAGAGGCAGGTGTCAGTAGTTGTCTATGATTGAGAATCATACTTAGGTAGCCTGGGTTTCACTGTGTGTTGGTGGGTGATTGTTCCTGTCTCTGTGTTTGCACCAGATAGGACTGTTTAGGTTTTCGCACATTTATTGTTTTGTTAGGTATTTCATGTATAGTTCCTTTATTAAAGAACATGAATAACCACCACGCTGCATTTTGGTCCGCCTCTCCTTCACCACAGGAAAACCCTTACAATAACAGAACTGATATGGCAGGCGAAACCCGAAGACAAACCACCCCCCCCAAAAAAATTCAGCCTACCACTATTTTCAATGGCTATCACTTTTATTATAAGGCCAAGTCCTCCCAGATTGCAGTTCCTAGGGCTTCCACTAGTCTTTAGAAAGAGTTTGAGGCTGGTTTTTGGAAAAATGAGCCATAAACTGTAGTTTTTCTAGGTATCTGTTGTGTTTTCAAGCGCGTGGAAGAGAGCGTGTTCTTTGGTATTTTTCTCCGGTAAAGACAATAACGATTCTCCGTCTTAAATTTGATTGTTTATTTACGTATTAGGGTACCTAAGGTATGATTATAAATGTTGTTTGACTTGTTTGGAAAATATTATTAGTAACGTTTGGGATTCATTTTGTATGCATTTTGATGGAGGGAAACTGGGTGGATTATTGACTGAAGTGAGTTTTTATGGATATAAAGAATAACATTATCGAACAAAAGGACCATTTGTGATATAACTGGGACCTTTTGGAGTGCCAACAGAAGAAGATCATCAAAGGTAAGGCATTTTTTATATCTCTATTTCTGAATTTCGTGTCGCACCTGCCTGGTTGAAATATGTTTTTCATGTTTGTATGTGGGGCGCTGTCCTCAGATAATCGCAAGGTTTGCTTTCGCTGTAAAGCCTTTTTGAAATCTGACACAGCGGCTGGATTAACAATAAGTTCAGCTTTATTTTGATGTATTACACTTGTGATTTTACGAAAGTTCAATATTTATAATACTGTATTTTGCGCTCTGCAATTTCACCGGATGTTGGCCAGGTATTGGCCAGGTGGGACGCTACCAAAGTTTTTAACTGCTCATTACTCAACACTAGTGAGACTTATGTTGCCTACAGTAGGCCTACATTATATAGAAATATATGACGTGACTCTCCTCCAATAATTACATATAGAGGATTGGAGGATATTTCTGTAATTCAGTGATAATTTGTAATGGATCCATAACTAAATAAACATCAGCATTTTTGAAAGAGTATTTTTATAATTATTTTATTAACGAAAGCATAAAGATCCCATTATTAGTTACATTGTTTAAGTTTGAACGTGCAGACTGGCACAAAGGACAGCGGGAGCGTTTCCCTAGTCAGCGCCAATATTAGTGCATTGCCCCTTAAAGCGTTGCTCTGTGCTACCCAGTGTGGCGCACTTTCAATGGATACAGCTGGAAATCTGCAAGGCAATTCCATTGTGTGCCACTCGGGAGCCATGACCAATATGACCAATATATATATTGTCCTGCTAATAACAGGGTTAAAAATATATCTGTGAGAATATCCAAGGGGCTTTTATATAATTCAGAATTATTAATAATAATCGCATTGTTTAAAAAATTATTTTGGAGATTTTGTTTTCAAATAACGTAAAATGATTGAGGAAAAAGGCCATTCTTGAACATGGGGTGAGACATTGTTACTAATTTGTAAATAAAGCTGGTTTGTTATTTAAAATGATTTATTTCTGTTTTTAGACGGAGAGAAACCAAAATCCTACGGTCATCTCATGCGTTTCCCAGTCGTGACCGGCACAGGTACTGAACCAGCATTTGTAGCAACACAGCTTGCACTGTTATACAGTGTTTTAGACCGTTGCACCACTCGGGCACTGTACAACGTGACTGGTCGGGAGTGGGCTACAGTAAGGGCAAAATAATCCTAACAAAATAAATAAATAAAAATCTTATTGTAACAACAGTTTTAGTAAGTAATACTGAAGTCGTGCACAATTATCAGTTTCTATTTAGGTTTATGTCACCCATTCATTGTCAGTTAGAGACACAGTAGGACCCAAAAGCATAATCAGTGCTCTAACTCCCCCTTGCGCTGGTCTGGAGCAATGAACTGGTGACACAGGGTACCGTACTAAACCACAAATTACCTCTAAGTACTGCAGCATAATCGCAAAGCTTTTAGTGGAGCAACCATCATATCCAAGAAGGCTCGAGGCTGTAGTTGCTGCCAAAGGTGCTTCAACAAAGTACTGAGTAAAATCTGAATACTTATGTAAATGTTATGTTATTTTTTTATATATATTTGCAGAAATGTAAAATAAACCGTGTTTAATAATACATGGAATAATGTAGTAACCAAAAAAGTGTTAAACAAATAGAAATACAGTGCCTTGCGAAAGTATTCGGCCCCCTTGAACTTTGCGACCTTTTGCCACATTTCAGGCTTCAAACATAAAGATATAAAACTGTATTTTTTTGTGAAGAATCAACAACAAGTGGGACACAATCATGAAGTGGAACGACATTTATTGGATATTTCAAACTTTTTTAACAAATCAAAAACTGAAAAATTGGGCGTGCAAAATTATTCAGCCCCCTTAAGTTAATACTTTGTAGCGCCACCTTTTGCTGCGATTACAGCTGTAAGTCGCTTGGGGTATGTCTCTATCAGTTTTGCACATCGAGAGACTGACATTTTTTCCCATTCCTCCTTGCAATACAGCTCGAGCTCAGTGAGGTTGGATGGAGAGCATTTGTGAACAGCAGTTTTCAGTTCTTTCCACAGATTCTCGATTGGATTCAGGTCTGGACTTTGACTTGGCCATCCTAACACCTGGATATGTTTATTTTTGAACCATTCCATTGTAGATTTAGCTTCATGTTTTGGATCATTGTCTTGTTGGAAGACAAATCTCCGTCCCAGTCTCAGGTCTTTTGCAGACTCCATCAGGTTTTCTTCCAGAATGGTCCTGTATTTGGCTCCATCCATCTTCCCATCAATTTTAACCATCTTCCCTGTCCCTGCTGAAGAAAAGCAGGCCCAAACCATGATGCTGCCACCACCATGTTTGACAGTGGGGATGGTGTGTTCAGCTGTGTTGCTTTTACGCCAAACATAACGTTTTGCATTGTTGCCAAAAAGTTCAATTTTGGTTTCATCTGACCAGAGCACCTTCTTCCACATGTTTGGTGTGTCTCCCAGGTGGCTTGTGGCAAACTTTAAACAACACTTTTTATGGATATCTTTAAGAAATGGCTTTCATCTTGCCACTCTTCCATAAAGGCCAGATTTGTGCAATATACGACTGATTGTTGTCCTATGGACAGAGTCTCCCACCTCAGCTGTAGATCTCTGCAGTTCATCCAGAGTGATCATGGGCCCCTTGGCTGCATCTCTGATCAGTCTTCTCCTTGTATGAGCTGAAAGTTTAGAGGGACGGCCAGGTCTTGGTAGATTTGCAGTGGTCTGATACTCCTTCCATTTCAATATTATCGCTTGCACAGTGCTCCTTGGGATGTTTAAAGCTTGGGAAATCTTTTTGTATCCAAATCCAGCTTTAAACTTCTTCACAACAGTATCTCGGACCTGCCTGGTGTGTTCCTTGTTCTTCATGATGCTCTCTGCGCTTTTAACGGACCTCTGAGACTATCACAGTGCAGGTGCATTTATACGGAGACTTGATTACACACAGGTGGATTGTATTTATTATCATTAGTCATTTAGGTCAACATTGGATCATTCAGAGATCCTCACTGAACTTCTGGAGAGAGTTTGCTGCACTGAAAGTAAAGGGGCTGAATAATTTTGCACGCCCAATTTTTCAGTTTTTGATTTGTTAAAAAAGTTTGAAATATCCAATAAATGTCGTTCCACTTCATGATTGTGTCCCACTTGTTGTTGATTCTTCACAAAAAAATACAGTTTTATATCTTTATGTTTGAAGCCTGAAATGTGGCAAAAGGTTGCAAAGTTCAATGGGGCCGAATAATTTCGCAAGGCACTGTAATTCATGGCATATAGGATAAACCCAGTCTTGGGACATTCATTAGGACCTCTCTAATTTATCTGCAAACAGGTTTTCTATTGCTTTTGTTAGGTTCTCATTTTTCAGAGTAAATAACTCACGGACAGTAGAGAATCTTTAACGAAGTTTAATTATTCCCAACGGTTCTGTACAGCGGTAATCAGACAGCAAAACATTTCAGTTCAAGGGGGCCGAATACTTTCGCAAGGCACTGTATATGTTATATTTGAGATTATTCAAGTAGCCAACCTTTGCCTTGATGACAGCTTAGCACACACATGCTTGGTATTCTCTCAACCAGCTTCATAAGGTAGTCACCTGGAATGCATTTCAACTAATAGGTGTGCCTTCTTAAAAGTTAATTTGTGGAAATGTTTTCCTTCTTAATGCGTTTCAGCCAGCCAGTTGTGTTGTGGTCGGGTCAGTATACAGAAGAGAGCCCTATTTGGTAAAAGACCAAGTCCATATTATTATGGCAAGAACAGCTCGAATAAGCAAAGAGAATCGACAGTCCGTCATTATTTTAAGGGCAGTCAATACGGAAAATTTCAAGAACTTTTAAAGTTTCTTAGTGGGACTATCATTTGTTATTCAACAGGACAATGACCCAATACACCTCCAGGCTGTGTAAGGGCTATTTTACCAAGGAGAGTGATGGAGTGCTGCATCGGATGACCTGGCCTCCACAATCCCCTGACCTCAACCAACACTATAGCCTAAAGGAACTCAAACCCAACTACAGGGGCCAGAACAGTGGTCTTTTTGTAGGGTTTTTGGATAAATGCCGAAAATCAGCTCTGTGGTAAACAAAAACAGGCTTAGAAGATCTTATGTTTTGTTCTAAGAGGTAATCTTCATCAGCTAATGTAATGTTTTGTGTATTTTGAATTATTGATATAATAAAAAATATCACAAAGCACATTTAGGCTTCACAATTCATAAAGGCCATGTTAACTGACTGTTATTATCTCATAGAACAAAACGTATAATATCTCCTAAGCCTGTGTTAACCTCAGACCTTTTTTTCGGTGTTAATCACAAACCCTATTCTTTCCCAATTCATTTTCCCTGTAGGAATGGCTAAATGACCCAGAGGTAACTCATTTCTGTTATTTTAGAACTTCAAGCTGGCGAGCTCTATATCGTCCAAAAAATAATATTGTAATATCTAATTATAAAAAATACGATTTTTCCGTTTTCACTAGTATTTTCTTATCCTCCAAATGGTAATGATAATGCTAGGCTGACGGTGTACAAGTTCAGGAATCCCCACACTTTCCAAATCTCGCTGTCATGAAGAAGGGAACTGCACTGTTTCACTCTGCAACTGTTCCTCTGTCAAAGATAGGATGTTTCAATTAAATTGCTTCATTTAATATTCCTTAAGATTTGAATTTCAAAGTATGTTGACAGAGATTGTTTACTAACAACTTTCTGCATCATTCATTAGCAATTTACTAATTGAGTCGCTCAGCTAATTATAGCAAAACCGCGTATGTGGAATAGCTTGAAGTGTGACTGCAATCAGAAGGCGCCTTCCTCATTAACGAATGGGATATTTTCAATTTGACACACATCCGTCATCCCCCACACTTGGTAATTATTGCTTGAGGCCTCATATTAATACAATGGTAACAAATGATCTCTGTTTTCTTATTACCACTCTGACAATGGATTGTGTTCATTGAGGATATTTACATTTTTCAATATCCCTCAGGTAATATGTGTTGAATGCCCCTGCTCTCCCTGACATAATAGATCTCCAGGGGAAATTATACACAACAAAACAGCCATTTTGGAGATAAGGGGTGATGATTATACTCATTTGAGAAGCTCTCACCCTTTTGCTTTTCATCACAACCCCAGAATGAGAGCTCAGTGGGGAAACCATTCAGAGGCTGTGGTGTGTATCAACACTCAGAAATCTACCAGTGTTCTTTTCCTCTAAAATGCACAATAGGCAGGTTTGACACCCTTTGTTACTTCTGAGGCAAACCGAGAAATTGATGGTTTGCTCGCTGTGAAGGTGTTTCCCAGAAGACTTTGCAGGTGGCAAGAACGGGAGACGACGTGTGACATTTTGTTTATCAGTGACCTCTTGGCTTTTGTCGCAGCTCGATTGTCAGAGCAGGCGGGTGGCGGTTGAGATACTGGCTTTTCTATCTTATCAGTGGTGAGATACAGAGTATGTGGGGGTGGGGTCCGGGGAAATAAATGTGTCTACCTACCTACTGTTAGGTTGACAATGACGGCAGCCACGGAAGATGTACATTTTGTATTGTTCTTTTTATAGTTTTCTCTGTATCCGACAAAAGAGAGGACTGAAAGTGTCTGGCGGTGGTCATTGTCCAGATGGCACCATAAGCCCCCGGGGGGAGGGGGGAGAAAATGAGAAAGGAGTGAGAGAATGATGAATCAAGTGCCTTGGCTTCAGGAGTAGGCAGTAGTGCAGTCAGCTTGATCGGCACAGACGCTGTTGGTATGGCTGGTTTGGTACTGCGGGTCTTGTTGGCATTGACCAATCACTGCCACTGCTAGGAACAGACTGCCAGGCATGTTTTTGACAGTTCTCTTTCATGTGTAGTTTTGACACACACACACACACCACTAGTCAATGTGCAGGGGTACAAGGTAGTTGAGGTAGATGTGTACATGTAGGTAGGGGTAAAGTGACTAGTCAATCAGGATAGATCATAAACAGAGGTGTGTGTGTACGCTAGGTATACAAAAGTATGTGGACAAATTGGTGGATTCGGCTATTTCAGCCAGACCCGTTGCTGACAGGTGTATAAACTTGAGAACAGAGCAATGCAATCTCCATAGACAAATGTTGACAGTATAATGGCCTTACTGAAAAGCTAAGTGACTTTCAACGTGGCACCATCATAGCTTCATGAAATGGCAGAGCAGCTGCACACAAGCCTAAGATCACCACGCACAATGCCAAACGTTGGCTGGAGTGGTGTAAAGCTTGCCACCATTGGACTCTGGAGCAGTCAAGCCGATGGACGAATCTGGGTTTGGCAGATGCCAGGAGAATGCTACCTGCCTCAATGCATAGTGCCAACTGTTAAGTTTGGTGGAGGAGGAATAATGGTCTGGGGCTGTTCTTCATGGTTCGGGCTAGGCCCCTTAGTTCCAATGAAGGGAAAGCATAACGCTACAGCATACAATGGCATTCTAGATGATTTTGTGCCTCCAACTTCATGGTAACAGTTTGGGGAAAGCCCTTTCCTGTTTCAGCATGACAATGTCCGCGTGCGGAAAGCAAGGTCCATACAGAAATTGTTTGTTGAGATCGGTGTGGAAGAACTTGACTGGCCTGCACAGAGTCCTGACCTCAACCCCATTGAACACCTTTGGGATTAATTGGTAAGGTGACTGCAAGCCAGGCCTAATTGCCCAACATCAGTGCCCGACCTCATGCTCTTGTAGCTGAATGGAAGCAAGTCCCTGCAGCAATGTTCAAACATCTAGTGGAAAGCCTTCCCAGAAGAGTGGAGGCTGTTACAGCAGCAAAGAGGAGACCAATGCCATATTAATTATCATGATTTTGGAATGAGCTGTTCGACAAGCAGGTGTCGACACACTTTTACATGTACTGTATGTCTGAGTGTGAGTGTATGAGTGTGAGTGTTGGAGTGTGAGTGTATGGGTAGAGTCCAGTGAGTGTGCATAGAGTCAGTGCAAAAAAAGGATTAATGCAAATAGTCCGGGTAGCCATTTGATTAACTATTTAGAAGACTTATGCCTTCAGAGAAGAAGCTTTTCAGGACGCACTTGGTCCCAGACTTGGCACTCCGGTACTGCTTCCCATGCGTTAGCAGAGAGAACCAAGGCTTGGGTGGCCGGAGTCTGACCATTTTTCGGGCCTTCTGACCACCTCCCTGTATTCTGTCTCATCATCATCTGTGATCAGGCCTACCAGCGTTGTGTCGTAAGCAAGCTTGATGATGGTGTTGGAGTCGTGCGTGGCTACGCTGTCATGGGTTAATAGGGAGTACAGGAGGGGACTAAGCACACACCCCTGAGGGTTCCCCGTGTTTAGGGTCAGTGTGGTGGATGTGTTGTTGCCTACCCTCACCTCCTAGGGATGGCACGTTAGGCAGTCCAGGATTCAGTTGCAGAGGGAGGTGTTCAGTCCCAGGGTCCCGAGCTTGGAGGGGACTAGGGTGTTGAATGCTGAGCTATAGTCAATGAACATCATTCTCACATAGGTATTCCTCTTGTCCAAATGGGAGACAGCAGTGTGGAGTGCACTAGATATTGTGTTATCGGTGTATCTGTTGAGCGGTATACAAATTGCAGTGGGTCTATGGTGTCTGGGGTGATGGTGTTGATGTGTGCTATGACCAGCCTTTCAAGCATTTCATGGTTACAGATGTGAGTGCTATGGTACAATAGTCATTTGGGCAGGTTACCTTCTTGGGATCAGGGACAATGGTGGCCTTGAAACATGTTGGGATCACAGACTGGGATAAGGAGAGGTTGAAAATGTTTGTGAGGACACTTACCAGCTGGTCTGCACATGCTCTGAGAACGCGCCCTAGTATTCCATCTGTCCCAGCGGCCTTACAAGTGTTAATCTGTTTAAAAGTCTTACTCACATCGGCCACGGAGAGCGAGATCACACAGTCGTCTGGGACAGCAGGGGCTCTCATACATGGCTCAGTGTTTCCCTCGAAGCAACCATTTAGCTCATCTGGGAGGTCTGCGTCACTGGGCAACTCACTGCTCGGTTTCCCTTTGTAGTCCGTAATGGTTTGCTAGCCCTGCCACATCCGACAAGCATCTGAGCTGGTGTAGTAGGATTCAATCCTAATCATATATAGTCCTTTTTCTTGTTTGATGGCTCATCAGAGGTCATCGGTGTCCTTATCCGTGAGATGCAAGCCATCCCTATTGTATCCTTACGGTATGGCCATCCCTATGGTATAGCGAAGAGACAAACTGCTTAATGTATGGGGGACGGATTGTACTTTTACTTTTATTGCTGTGTTACTCTATACGCTATATGTGGTATAAAAATGTTGATTAATCACCTTTCGGTGTAAAAAACATGGAATTTAAAAACGGAAAACGTGAAGTGTCTGTCCTATATCTAGGAGATATAAGAAAGCTCAGGAAATATTAGTGTTTTTTGGACCCCTATGGTCCATACTCCCATTCATTTGTATGGGTTACCTTCAGACGAGTCCCGTGATACTTGCGGGGGTCGTAGAGCAAAAAGTGGAGAGCAAAACATAAGTCTCATCTTTCCACAGTGGGGTCATATTAGTTTGTGTCTTAAACGGTTCAGAACACTACAGATGTTTTCATGAGGAGACTGATTTTCGGGATGCCTCATGATCTGACAAACATCCCTGTAGCTCGGCAACCTTCCACCGCAGATGGGGAAGGCTGACATAGGCGGAGGTGGTGGATTGAGACGGCTCATGCAAAAAAAACATATCTCTAGTTTAAACTGACAAATTTTGATGGGGATTTTTTTATTATGTTACTTAGATTGATGCACAGGCACACTTAACCTTTTCACACGTACCAACAAATGGGTGTGATCATTCTACAGTGGTCCCTGGAGCGAACTTTCAAACCGGTTTGATTAGAACTCTTATTTAGAACATCCAGTTTCGATTGAAGCAACAGTCAGCATTTCAGCTAGCCACACTGTATTTTCACAGAAACATTTTGCACAAAAACAGTCCTTACAAAGTTATGTCCTGAATGTGACAAGTTTATTTTTGGGATGCAATGTTCTGACATTCACAGAAGTAGCAACAGCATACACAATCAACCAAACTGGAAAATTAGTCCTAGCGCTAACTGAGGACATATTGACATAACACAAGCGTTCATATTTAGGTAACTCTCGGCGGCTGACAGAATTACTATTTATAAATAATTACATAACGGGTGAGTTCAACATTGATCAAAATAATTGAGTAAAATACTTTCTAGAAATCGAAAGTAATTGAATGATGGGTAGGTGGTGCGCGCCGCCATGTTTGTTATTCTCGTCAACCAAAGATAATAAGAGGAGACAAGATGAGTTTGGTCTGTTTGCTGTATGCATGTTGAAGGAGGTGTGTCATCTATGATCATTCACTTCCGGGAGTTTAACCGAAAGATGAGTGAACCATTCCTTCACCTCATTATAATGTCTTTGGTCTGACAGACGTTTACGTGACACCCAGAATGCATTGTATAATGTCAACAAATAGCTTAGCTTTATCTCATTATAATAAGTACAACCGTCAAAAAAGTATTTTACACACATCATAGGTGTCCATTACAATCTATGCAATAATCAGAATACATTATTTGTCATCAGTACTTGAAAACATGTGAATAAAACTGTAAATACATTATGCGCCATACATACATACATACATACTGTATGCTACAGTAGAAACGACAACAAGATATATAGAAAATAAGACACTTACTTTGATTGGAACACACTGTTGTGGAAATTCTTACACAGGGACACTCAAAGTCAATCTTAAATGAATCATCAATTATTTGTCTGTGCGCTGAAGAGGTTTCAACAAACTTAATGCACCATAGTGAATGTCTGTCAGAAGCTCTGCCTGGGCAAATCCAGCCGGTGTCTTTATATACGGCTTGTGAAAGCAAAATTGCAAGATTATGTGCTAATACTATAATTGCATCAAATGGTTGTTTTATGCAGCAGAATAGGGGGTTCTTAGAACGTTCTCATCCGTGTGTGTTCTACTGAGAATGGGCCCTGGGGGCTTAATGCTGACGGAAGATTTACAATGCCTTGGGTGATAAACCTAACAAGACCGCATTCCATAGCATGAGTTGGTGTTTCCGTACTGAGGTACCAGGGTGGAGAAGGCTCCAGTATGGATAATTATGAGAGGAACCTTGTTTTGGGGGCTAGACCCTGGTTTCTACACAATGAGAACAGCCTTTACAGCGGATACTGTCTGCTGTGAATTATTTGTATCTTTCATACGAATCCTAACCTTGTGACCCATTCCATACATCTGTTGTTTGTCATGAACATTAAGGGGGTGTATCTTAGCTATAAAATGGTGTTGTATTCTTTGTGTCGGGGCTCTCAACGAATCATCTAAGAGTGATTTGTTGACCAGCCATCGTTATTGTAGCGCACTCACATCATTCACTTGTGGGTGTGGTGTGACATGCTTTCCTTATAAGTGAATAAAGATTTAGTTTAAGCATAACTCTGACTTGTGTGATAAGTTTCTCTCCTCATTTGAAAATACAGAAATTAACCACCCCAGGCTATACACAGACAAGTTATATTTGCATGATTTACAATAAGTTGGGTCTGTTTGCACACATATACAAAGTTATTATTTGTAAGGAAAACAACAAGGAAGGTAATGCGAGCGCCAGACAGAAAATGTGGGAAATCGTGCAAGACTGCGCAAATGTCTGCATACTTGATCTGAGGAAACATTGGTGAAGTGTGTGGGCTGTCCTCAAAGAGAGACATTTTTCCAGCTCAATAAAGCCTCCAACATAAATTGTCCACAATGCTGAAATGGTCTACTACTATGAATAAATGATGAGACGGAACACACCACAATTCAAACTGTTGTTAGAAAATACAACTTGTTAGAAAATAATTTTGAAATTGACAAGTTGAAACATAGATATAGATAATGTTGGGTTCTGAGAATATGAAAATATACTTATTCACGTCACTGAAGGTTTAGAGGGTCTAGACCAGAGGTTAAGGGTTATAGGAGGAAGGTATATAGTGTGTGCAACTAAGCTTGGAATGTGCTGAGTGCAGGAAAGTGATTGCATCTGGCAGGCATTGAGAAGGGGAGACATCTTGGAAACTAGCAATGTCACTGAGGGAGAGAGGGTAATGTATAACTTTATATTATGTCAGGATATGTTATTGTTAGCCATCAGGGAAACTCTGGGAAGAGAAGAGACACAGTCTGGTATCAATAACCATGACAGCCTTGAGTTGGGGAGGAGTGAGCACTTTGGGGTGGAGGTCAGGTTAGATAAAGTGCGGAAGAACAGATATCACTAATGTTCTGTTTAGCAACAGAGACTCTGGCAGCCCCGGACAGGAGGGCGACTCTGGCAGCCCCGGACATGAGGGCGACTCTGGCAGCCCCGGACATGAGGGCGACTCTGGCAGCCCCGGACAGGAGGGCGACTCTGGCAGCCCCGGACAGGAGGGCGACTCTGGCAGCCCCGGACAGGAGGGCGACTCTGGCAGCCCCGGACAGGAGGGCGACTCTGGCAGCCCCGGACAGGAGGGCGACTCTGGCAGCCCCGGACAGGAGGGCGACCCTGGCAGCCCCGGACAGGAGGGCGACCCAGGCAGCCCCGGACAGGAGGGCGACCCTGGCAGACCCGGACAGGAGGGCGACCCGGGCAGCCCCGGACAGGAGGGCGACCCGGGCAGCCCCGGACAGGAGGGCGACCCGGGCAGCCCCGGACAGGAGGGCGACCCGGGCAGCTCCGGACAGGAGGGCGACTCTGGCAGCCCCGGACAGGAGGGCGACCCTTGCAGCCCCGGACAGGAGGGCGACCCTGGCAGCCCCGGACAGGAGGGCGACCCTGGCAGCCCCGGACAAGAGGGCGACTCTGGCAGCCCCGGACAGGAGGGCGACTCTGGCAGCCCCGGACAGGAGGGCGACTCTGGCAGCCCCGGACAGGAGGGCGACTCGGGCAGCCCCGGACAGGAGGGCGACTCTGGCAGCCCCGGACAGGAGGGCGACTCTGGCAGCCCCGGACAGGAGGGCGACTCTGGCAGCCCCGGACAGGAGGGCGACTCTGGCAGCTCCGGACAGGAGGACTCTCTCATTACTCTCTCCTCCAATCTCCAATCTCCCCATCAACTCCTTCACTGTCTCTGCTTCGCTCCTTTCGCTCACCTCCAATTTCACCAATTTCACCCCAATTTCTGGGGGGGAGCAGTCTCTCGTGTCTGCTTCGTTGCCGTGACTCCTGGTAGCGAAGTTGTTCCTCCCTCACTACTTCAGCCTATTTTTCATGGCAGGGTCTTGTCCACTGCCATCACCTCCTCCCATGTCCACGATGTCCTCCATTCTCTCTTCTCCCGGGTCCAGGATCCCTGCTCCTCCTGGCCACGCTGCTTGGTCCTTTGGTGGTGGGTAGTTCTGTAACAGCTGTTTGAAGTAGAGGACCAAGGTGCAGCGTGGTAAGTGTTCATGATTTATTAATAGAACTGAACACTGAATAACAAAAAACAACAACGCGAACGAACGAAACAGTTCTGTCTAGTGCAGACACAAAAACAGAAAACAACTACCCACAAACCACAGGTGGGAAAAGGCTACCTAAGTATGGTTCTCAATCAGAGACAACGATAGACAGCTGCCTCTGATTGAGAACCACACCCGGCCAAACACACAGAAATAGAAAACATAGAACACAAAACATAGAATGCCCACCCCAACTCACGCCCTGACCAAACCAAAATAGAGACATAAAAAGGATCGCTAAGGTCAGGGCGTGACAGCAGCACATTACAACAAGACAAAACAGCTCACTCAATCAAGCCTGACAGTCTTGTAAGTATAAAATCGAAGCTTGCTTTCATGTAGTTAAGAAAAAGCTTGACAAGTTTGTGGAATGGGATAGTGTCTTAGTGTGGGGTGGGAAGAATGCAATACATGACCTTGTATGCAGTACAAATCACATTATTGTAGGAGCAACTCCTCTCAGAGTATGAATTAGGCTGGTTGAGAAGGTTTGAATACTAACAACCTGCCTACACATTGTTGTAAGTGCATAGACCAACATAGCTACTGTAGTAGGTCAAAGCTGTGTGCTGCAAAACCTTGGTAGAGCATGTGTGAAGTAGGCGTGGTGCTCATGATTTCCTTTCTTTTTAAGGCTTCAGACCAATGCCTATTTCTCACTTACCTTTTCTGTTTTTAATTGAACAGCCCATTATAACAGCCTATACATGCATTCATAAACCATCACACATGCTGGCATCACCCACCTTGAGTCACTATGGTATCACTCACTTTCCTAGAGTGTTGGTAGGCCTATCAGTCCCATTCCTTGAGTATTGCCTTGCGTACAGTACACACTCAAGGGTGAACTCATCGCTTCCAATAACTTTAAAGCAGGAGGAGGAGGAGGAGAGGGAGCATTTCAAGAGAAAGGCAGAGATGTCATTTTAAGGCTAAGGCAATACATCTTGATACAACGGCACTAGAAGCTCCTTTCTCTCTCTCTCTCCCTCCCTTCCTTCCTTTATGTATTTATTAAAAGTGCTGGCTTGCCTTGAACAACTAGCAAGTAACGCCTTAGCTTTCTGTGAGTAATACTGTAGTAGGCCACCAGCTGTCTTCTGGGCCATAATACAATGTCCATGTCCATGTCCACATCTTCACTAGCTACCTCATTGGGATTTGTTAGTGAGCCAAATATGTAGAAATAGCTTCTTTAGGCCATAACCCACCCACTACTGAGATAAAGCCTACATAACCATGTTTTTTTGTTGTTGTCCTGTCAGAGTAGTGAGCTCACACACTGAGGCTGACTGATGAGACTTACTGAACCATGGATGAATTAAGTTATCATACATCTGTTATTTGGCCTCCACACCTGACCATTTCATCCCTTGTTGACCGAGAGGATGGAGGAAGGGAGGGAGGGAGGAACAGAGGGTGGAGGAGAGAAGAAAGCATGAACCCTTAATAACCCTATGCACCTGTGGAGATCTACAGTGAGAGGATTGGATTGGTATATGGTGAAACTTCAACCTAGCCCATCAGAGGACAAGATTGCACCTGTCAAATCCTCTCAGATCTCCACAAGTACATAGGGTGTAGGGGTTAGGGGTTCATATGGGATTGGGCCGCTTAGTTTTTTGGCTGGAACTCTCAGACCCTCATGGCCCTGGCCTCATGTCATTGGCTGTTGGGAAGCCAAAAGGCTTTCAGCACCACTGTCACTGCTCTGTCTGAGGAGATGATAGTCTGATACATCCATTTCTCAAGGTGATAAGCCAAGTAGCTAGCTAGCTAGCTAGTTATCATAGCAGACACAGAACTGACATTTTGTGTCTGTGAGGGTGTTCCAATTTGTATTTCGGTCTTCTGTATGAGGGCAGCCTTTTTACGAGGGCTAATACACTCCATTTAGACACCTCTCAATTTGGAGAAAGTGCTCCACTGTGTGCTGGCCTATTTGCGTTCACATGTTGCATTGAGAGAGAAAGGGAGAGGAATTTGGGAGGTTGTGAAGAGAGGCTGAGAGACAGAGGGTGAGGTTAAAAGAGAGCAAGGCACGATACTGAGAGATTTGGAGAGAGAATGAGCGTTGATGATGAGTCTGCGAGAGGAAGAATAAAAAGAGAATAAAGGGAGCAATAACAAGTGTGAAGGGTAAAAAAATGGAAGGGTGAAAATGAGAGGATGAAGAGAGGAAGAGAGGAAGGGACCTGGTTTGAAGACAGTTCATTCCACTAATCTACTGATTAATCAACTAATCTTTTTCGGTCGACTGACAGCTTTACAACAGCACTTATCTACTCAGTCGCCTCTGATCTGTGAGCTAGCTGAAAAGTGCTTGTTTCAGACTGTCCAAGAGAGAATGAGAGGGGGATGAGGAGAGGTTATGTCCAGTCCAGAGAGCCGAGCCGCTTTCGCTCTGCCAAATCACTCTCACTGCCCCTGCGGGATCATGGTTAGTGGCTGAGTTCGTTTCGGTCTCGGCTCGGCAATCTGTTGGCTCTGTCTGGATACTCTCCTTGACCATCATTCCTATAGATTTAGGTTCAAAGAAAGCATACTAAATAGTTTACCTTCTATTGATAATGATCCTATAAATGATTTACTAAACAGGTACAACCTCTGTTACTGAAATGACCTACATGTAGACCTCTGAAAGTGCAAATGCTTAGTACACCTGTCACTGATGCACTAGGCGACACACATACTGCAGAGCACTACCTATATAATGTTAAAGAAATTATAGTGTAGGATAAAAACATATTTCATGCACAGTGGAGATAAATGGAGTGTGATTGACATGCTTCACATGCCAGGCAGGATAGCACAGGATCACAGCACCACTGTTCCAGCGAAAATGTTCCTTTAGAGAGGTAGGTGTGTGTGTGTGTGTGTGTGTGTGTGTGTGTGTGTGTGTGTGTGTGTGTGTGTGTGTGTGTGTGTGTGTGTGTGTGCGTGCGTGCGTGCGTGCGTGCGTGCGTGCGTGTGTGTGTGTGTGCGTGCGTGCATGTGCTTGCGAGTGTGTGTGCGCGCAGTGGTGGAAAAAGTACCCAATTGTCATACTTGAGTAAAAGTAAAGATACCTTAAAAGAAAAGGACTCAATCAAAAGTGAAAGTCACTCAGTAAAATCATACTTCAGTAAAAGTCTAAAAGTTTTGGATTTTAAATATACTATATATAAAGTAAAAGTGTAAATAATTTAAAAATCCTTATATTAAGCAAACCAGACAGCACCATTTTCTTGTTTTTTCATTTACGGATAGCCAGGGGTACGCTCCAACACTCAGACATCATTTACAAATGAAGCATGTGTTTAGTGAGTCTGCAAGATTAGAGGCAGAAGGGATGACCAGGGATGTTCTCTTGATAAGTGTGTGAATTTGACAATTTTCCTGACCTGCTAAGAATTCAAAATGTAACGAGTACTTTTGGGTGTCCAGGAAAATGTATGGAGTAAAAAGTACATCATTTTCTTTAGGAATGTAAAAATATAAATGGTAAAGTACAGATACCCCCCAAAACTTCTTAAGTACAACTTTCAAGTATTTTTACTTAAGTACTTTACGTGTCTGTGTGTGTGTGTGTGTGTGTGTGTGTGTGTGTGTGTGTGTGTGTGTGTGTGTGTGTGTGTGTGTGTGGGTGTGTGTGTAAGAGAGAAGGAGAGTAAAAGAACGACAGGGAGAGAGGGGATACTTGGGAGACAGAAGTCTATTTCTCTTGCTTATCCTAAGTTGTTCTCCAACTGAAAGTGTTCTGACCCTTCTAAACAAATTAGATTTCACATTCAGAGAACACAGCGGCCATCTTACTAGCATAGAGATATCTAATAGGCTTACTCATTCAAAACAACCCTTGAAGAAGCGATTTCACAATGACAGCTGCTTTGATGTGTGTGTCTCGGTGTGTGTGTGTGTGTGTGTGTGTGTGTGTGTGTGTGTGTGTGTGTGTGTGTGTGTGTGTGTGTGTGTGTGTGTGTGTGTGTGTGTGTGTGCATCCATGTGTTGTTTGGGACCCCTTCCAGAATTCCATTTAGGTAACAATGCTGTTATGTTGGATTTGTAAAATTCCAGATCATTTCTACTTCAACAAGACCTTTAACCCATGTTACTTAAGCAAGGACCCAAGAACGATCCCCGTGTCAGTCGAACACGGCCAGGACATGCTATCGACCCCGAGAACACATTCCCCCCCAAAAAAGGTTACTTTGGACAATGAAAGAAATCACGACACAAGTCCTTTATCATTCTGTTCACAGTTGCTTACTCCCAGTGTGGTGGAATTTTCTCATCAAGTGGAAGAGACTTTGTCATTTCTTCAAACAATCATCTTTATTCGATATCAATTAATTATTGCATAATGAAACCGGTCAACTCAGCAGTCTTGACTGTTGGGCTGAGCAGCCTAACTGATAATGAATAAACAGATCTTACCCCTTCTAACCCCTCCCATAAGCCACCTTGGTCCATCTACTGCTTATCTGCACGGAAGGTTATTTTACTTCCAACCTGGCAGATGCCAGGATGATGAGACAATGAGGCGTTGTTCTAAAGTCTTCCAAGCTCTCTCTATCTCGGGTCACACACATCACATCTTGTCTATGGAATGCCATATTCAGGTTTTTATCACCAAGTCATTGGCAGCTCAAGCTATCTCTAGCAAAACCCATTTCCTTGACAATTTGCCCAGACTAACTTCAGGAAGCTAGAGTGGAAACCATTTCTTTACAGAAACACAGAATTAAACAGAACAGACATGTCTTCCTATTTGTTAAGTATTTATTGCTAACTATTAACATCAAACAAATCAGGTAAATATGCAATTTTTCTATCACATTCCCACATTTTGATATTTCCTTAACTTAAAAGAGAAATTATAACGTAGAAAAATACATAAAAATATCACACAAAAAATTCTCAGCAATCTAAGTCAGAGTATATTTTTCATCTGTACGAAACAAATCATCATGTTGATACTAATCTTACTCCCATTTGTCAGTATGGTAGAAACTAAAATTAATATATCTTGTTGGGACATCTTCCGTTTAGTGCCTAATGAACATGACCCAGGACAAGCATCATGATTCCACTATTTATAAGGCAACGCCTAGCCATAGGCAACGCCGTTAGCACAACCCTGCAATTGTTCCTGAGTATTATCATAAAAAAATTCACTTTGGTAATGGATATACAGTAGGTCATGTATCCTAGGGGCGGCAGGTAACCTAGTGGTTAGAGCATTGGACTCGTAACTGAAAGATTGCAAGATCAACTCCCTGAGCTGACAAGGTAAAAATCTGTTGTTCTGGCCCTGAACAAGGCAGTTAACCCACTGTTCCTAGGCTGTCATAAGAATTCTTTGTTAACTGACTTGCCTAGTTAAATAAAGGTTAAAAAAAATAGATTAGCATCAGTTTCACTCTCAGGATCGGAGTTCACCCCTCCATTCACCAAGGCATGCTGAGAATAGTCTCAACATAGTACACAACTTCTTTACCCATGCCATCATTAGCATAACAACAATCAATCCATAATATATTAATTTCTCCACTCATATAGTTATTAACATACTACAACTTACTCAACTCAATCAGTCAGTATTAACATCATTCAGTTTCCAAATCATAAGAAATTCTCAATTATCCAACCAAAATGTACAATGACATTGCTCAGTGATTCTCATTGGTTCAATCACTCAAAATTAAAACCTCAACTTAACACACATCAACACTGGCAGAATGCACATTTATATTAACATACAATCTCATCGGGGTTATAATTACTGATCAGTATCTCAATTCATTCTTAGCCTAAATTACTATAAATGTAGCGATGTATAGACCTCCTCAATCACCTCAATACCCCAAGTAACAATTTTAGTTGAAATCAATGCAGAGTTGACCAAAGCCTCCCCATTTCCCGGCACACAATCTTCTGGCATTTCTTATTTTTTTGTTCTTCAGATAGCTTCGCAGTTAAAAGTGGATGGCCCATGACAATGTCCCAATTTCAATGTCACCTGAGCCCCACCACAACTCCTATTATGTCTTGTCCATTTGCCAACCAGGATACCAGGATATGAGAAGTTTTGGAACGGACTTCTGTTCCACTCCTGAGAGAAAAGGCATGAGAGAAAAGGCAGTCGATAACTTCAACTGGAACGCCAGATCTTCAGCTGGTTAGAGGGGGTTTTGAGGTCCACCCCGTTTGGTCAAATGATCCCTTCCATGCATCTAGATACCATCTTCACCATAACCTCGAGAATGGACAGATCAGAACAGTGCACCTCTGTTTCAGGAAATCCAGACAAGCATTTCAAGAAATCGAAAACAAATGATGTACTGTATAACAAATTATTACTACTAACAATATTCTTAACAAAAATCTTTAATACAAATGTCACTGAGAATAACAACACATTCTGTTGAAACAATGCTCACACTGTCAATCTCATCGTCGTCATAGGATCAGGAAATTAGACCGCTAATCCTTAGGAAGTAATCTCGATCATCCAGCAGACCCAATCTGGTGAGATTTATCAAACAAAACAGACAAACCACAATACACTCCTTCATACATCATTCAACACATACCTACAGATAACTCAAGGTGTGTAAACTTCAATCCAAAAACCTCAAAAGACTGTAATTCCTCCCTTTTGACACATGACTCACATAGTGACTAATGTGCAAAAACACTACTGGTTAATTTTAAAATAACAAAATCAAATTAGAATCACTACCCCTAATAACTCCCCAAATACTTTTGTTTTACCCATAACTTGATTCAAGGAATAGAAAAATAGACCAGAGACAGATCTATCCTTCTCGTGGTCCAAATCTCACACTTAATTATAATCTTCTTTGTATTCATAACCTTCTTCGTATCATCATTACAAATGACCTTACATTGGATGATGAATTTATTTAGGCTTTCAAGTGAGGGTCATCAAACAACACTAGAAAGTAAAGAAGGAGGTTAGAGGTAATACAACCCCTTCAACGAAGTGTTTCTTACTATATTAGACTAATTAATGAAAAACCATCAAACATTTCATACATTTCGTATCCCAGGTTTACAGTAAGTTTCTAGTACATTTCTTAACAAAATAATTAACGTGTTCAATTAAACTCAGAAAAGAAAAACTTCAAAATATTCCATGTGTGTGTGTGTGTGTGTGTGTGCCCCTTTAAAATATCTTATCACTAACCCATATTCATAAACAGTAAGTTGTGTGTGTGGTAAACTATATGGCAAAATCAAACAAAAATGGCCAGGCCTTATTTAATTTGGTAGCTCCTCTTTACCACCGAATACGGATACCTTTATACCTATAAAACTGCCAAATTTCAATAACTGTTCTCCCAGGACCATAGCCTCTGGAAACATTTCAAAGCGAGAGAAAATGACTACCCCCCCCCCCCCCCCCCCCCCATTCTCCTGGGGAATCAGTGATAAGGAAGGAATCAGTGATAGTTGATCCCAGGCATCTCCTGCGTCTTCCTTGAAAATGGGACAGTAGCGTCCCACCTCAACAACAGCCAGTGAAAGTGCAGGGCGCCAAATTCAAAACAACAGAAATCTCATAATTCAAATTCCTCAAGCATACAAGTATTTTACACCATTTTAAAAATAAACTTCTCGTTAATCCAGCCACAGTGTCTGGTTTCAAAAAGGCTTTATGGTGAAAACACACCAAACAATTATGTTAGGTAAGCACCTAGTCACAGAAAAACACAGCCATTTTTCCAGCCAAAGAGAGGGGTCACAGAAAGCAGAAATAGAGATAAAAATGAATCACTAACCTTTGATGATCTTCATCAGATGACACTCATAGGACTTCATGTTACACAATACATGTATGTTTTGTTCGATAAAGTTTATATTTATATCCAACATTCTGAGTTTACATTGGCGTGTTATGTTCAGTAGTTCCAAAACATCCGGTGATTTTGCAGAGAGCCACATCAATTTACAGAAATACTTATCATAAATGTTGATTAAATACAAGTGTTGCACATGGAACTTTAGATAAACTTCTCCTTAATGCAATCCCTGTGTCAGATTTCAAAAAAGCTTTACCGAAAAAGCACACCATGCAATAATCTGAGTACAGTTCTCAGACAACAAAACAGCCAAACAGATATCCCCCATGTTGTGCAGTCAACAGAAGTCAGAAATAGCATTCTAAATATTCACTTACCTTTGATGATCTTCATCAGAATGCACTCCCAGGAATCCCAGTTCCACCATAAATGTTTGTTTTGTTCGTTAATGTCCATCATTTATGTCCAAATACCTCCTTTTTGTTTGTGCGTTTAGCCCAGTAATCCAAATTCATGACGCACAGGCAAGTCCATGCGAAGGTTCAGATGAAAAGTTATATTACAGTTCGTAGAACAGTTCATAGAAACATGTCAAACGAAGTATAGAATCAATCTTTAGGATGTTTGTATCATTCATTTTAACCGTAGCTAACCTATTTTACAATCTCAAGGCTCAAGGCTCAATCCCTCTATTCATCATTTAACCTTGTATTGAAACCTCAGCTTTTCAAATTACTAAAATACAGTGCCTTACGAAAGTATTTGGCCCCCTTGAACTTTGCGACCTTTTGACACATTTCAGGCTTCAAACAAAATATATAAAACTGTATTTTTTTGTGAAGAATCAACAACAAGTGGGACACAATCATGAAGTGGAACGACATTTATTGGATATTTCAAACTTTTTTAACAAATCAAAAACTGAAAAATTGGGCGTGCAAAATTATTCAGCCCCTTTACTTTCAGTGCAGCAAACTCTCTCCAGAAGTTCAGTGAGGATCTCTGAATGATCCAATGTTGACCTAAATGACTAATGATGATAAATACAATCCACCTGTGTGTAATCAAGTCTCCGTATAAATGCACCTGCACTGTGATAGTCTCAGATGTCCGTTAAAAGCGCAGAGAGCATCATGAAGAACAAGGAACACACCAGGCAGGTCCGAGATACTGTTGTGAAGAAGTTTAAAGACGGATTTGGATACAAAAAGATTTCCCAAGCTTTAAACATCCCAAGGAGCACTGTGCAAGCGATAATATTGAAATGGAAGGAGTATCAGACCACTGCAAATCTACCAAGACCTGGCCGTCCCTCTAAACTTTCAGCTCATACAAGGAGAAGACTGATCAGAGATGCAGCCAAGAGGCCCATGATCACTCTGGATGAACTGCAGAGATCTACAGCTGAGGTGGGAGACTCTGTCCATAGGACAACAATCAGTCGTATATTGCACAAATCTGACCTTTATGGAAGAGTGGCAAGAAGAAAGCCATTTCTTAAAGATATCCATAAAAAGTGTTGTTTAAAGTTTGCCACAAGCCACCTGGGAGACACACCAAACATGTGGAAGAAGGTGCTCTGGTCAGATGAAACCAAAATTGAACTTTTTGGCAACAATGCAAAACGTTATGTTTGGCGTAAAAGCAACACAGCTGAACACACCATCCCCACTGTCAAACATGGTGGTGGCAGCATCATGGTTTGGGCCTGCTTTTCTTCAGCAGGGACAGGGAAGATGGTTAAAATTGATGGGAAGATGGATGGAGCCAAATACAGGACCATTCTGGAAGAAAACCTGATGGAGTCTGCAAAAGAACTGAGACTGGGACGGAGATTTGTCTTCCAACAAGACAATGATCCAAAACATAAAGCAAAATCTACAATGGAATGGTTCAAAAATAAACATATCCAAGTGTTAGAATGGCCAAGTCAAAGTCCAGACCTGAATCCAATCGAGAATCTGTGGAAAGAACTGAAAACTGCTGTTCACAAATGCTCTCCATCCAACCTCACTGAGCTCGAGCTGTTTTGCAAGGAGGAATGGGAAAAAATGTCAATCTCTCGATGTGCAAAACTGATAGAGACATACCCCAAGCGACTTACAGCTGTAATCGCAGCAAAAGGTGGCGCTACAAAGTATTAACTTAAGGGGGCTGAATAATCTTGCACGCCCAATTTTTCAGTTTTTGATTTGTTAAAAAAGTTTGAAATATCCAATAAATGTTGTTCCACTTCATGATTGTGTCCCACTTGTTGTTGATTCTTCACAAAAAAATACAGTTTTATATCTTTATGCTTGAAGCCTGAAATGTGGCAAAAGGTCGCAAAGTTCAAGGGGGCCGAATACTTTCGCAAGGCACTGTATCACATATTACCATTCACATACTGTCAAACGTCATTGGGTTCACATCAACCTTCCTTATCAATGTTAGAAATGAAAAGAAACCAAAACATGATTATTCTCTCTTTACTAGAAGACAATGTTTTCCTTATAGACTACCCTAACAAAATGACTCTATATTTTTAATACCAACCTCTGCTGGATATTCCCTTTCTGCTTCACATTTATTACATGTCTATTATTTTAAGATTAACCTGTAATACACCAAATGTATGAAATACATCAGCCAACTCTTAATCAATTCAATTGCGAAATGATTACTTTCCAATTGACTGACTTTCCTTTGTTACCTTCACTAGTCTACATCTCTGTTTCCTTAAACTCAGAAACCTCTCTACAATCTCAACCATACTTTACCTCTGTCTTATCGCATCTTTTTCTTTCCGTCTAACGTTACCATACCAGGTGAACGTATTTGTTTTATTATAGTCAAAACAAACATAACTTCTGTTCACAGGGAGGCCACTTTAATTACTTGTGACCCCTCCTCCTTTTTGTCAATTCTATAAATCTATTTTAGAATAAAACGAAATAAAGTGTCTCACAAGATTAAAACCCCTAGGGTTTTCCTGAGTTGCATTGTTCTCGAAACCAACAAATGTGTTATCTATTGTTTCGTTGGTTGTACTTTCCCATATGATGCCTTGTGACCCTGCTCTACCAAAACGTTTACTAATGTGGTGATGTTTGGCATATGAGTTCCTTTGTCTTTTTCTGCTAATAACAAATTCATTACATATTGTATCATCAGAGAACCCTGAAATCTACATCATTTAGCAATTGTTTAAATGTGGTGTGATGCAAAGTTTGACTATTTGTAAACATAATTTGTGCTCTCGCCCATATATACTGCCAATTTTACACTGGCCATATTCAACTGGCATTGAGCATTCGTAAATTCATCAGTTATTCTGTGCTCTGGTACATTCAGACAACTGCACTGAAATTCAAACAATAGCCTGAGCGAATTTACCAAGTACCCCATTTAGCAATGTCCATTGAGAAAGCACAACGACTATACCATTTAGCTAAGCTAAGAATGACGTGAATAATCAAGTCAACAAACGTTGGGTAGTTGAATAGCAGAGTAATATACTAGCTTGATGCAATGATATGCTATGCGGTTCATAAGGATGGCACAACCAAAAAAATGTGTCATAATTAGTTAATTTAAATCATTCATATCTTAAGACCAATAAGCATACTACATACTCAAATTACTTCACAAATAGCATTCTATCAGCGTAATCGCACTAACGTCAATATGCTGGTGTATTGAGATAATTCTTCTTCTTTTATGGATTGTGCCAAGTCACAATTGCATCCCTGAATTTTACTATCAGCAGAGAAATGCTGCCGAATTTAATCCACGGTTGGATTTTTTCATCTTTGAGCCGAATTGGTAGAATGATCGTGCGCTTCTATTAGTGCCTCTATAGCTTCATGGAAAAAGGATGTATTCAATAAATGTAGCAACTCATCTCTTACTGCGAAAAATACAATTTCAGGCTTTAGGGGCAGTTTTTTCTAACTGTATTATACTGACGGAAAGAATCCCATAAGCGTTTAGACAGTCATATTCCCTCCTCAGGAGCCGTCAGCAGATGGAGTTTGGTGTCCCATCTGGGTCGCCAAGTATTGTGGTGGAATATTCTAATCAAGTGGAAGAGACTGTCATTTCTTTAAACAATAATTTTTATTCAATATCGATTAATTATTGCATAATGAAACCGGTCAACTCAACCGTCTTGACTGTTGGGTTGAGCAGCCTAACTGATAATGAAAAAAACAGATCTTATATAGGACCTAAAAATGCTTAGTCAGCCTGGTTCCAAACCCTCCCATAAGCCACCTTGGTCCATCTCCTAGTTATCTGCACGGAATGTTATTTTACTTCCAACCTGGCTTAGTTTCCCAGATGTCAGGATGATGAGACAATGAGGCGTTGTTCTAAAGTCTTCCAGGCTCTCTCTATCTCGGGTCACACACACCACATCGTGTCTATGGAATGCCAGCTTTAGGTTTTTATCACCAAGTCATTGGCAGCTCAAGCTATCTCTAGCAAAACCCATTTTCCTGACCATACGCCCAGACTAACTGCAGGAAGCTAGAGTGGAAACCATCTCTTTACAGAAACATATAATTAAATAGAACAGAAATGTCTTCCTGTTTGTTAAGTATTAACTTCTAACTATTAATATCAAACAAATCAGGTAATTACGCTGTTTTTCTATCACACCTGTCATTTACTTAGTCTATAGACACACTTTCTATTACAGCATATAGGATGACTCTCATTCATATAACATTCACCCAGCTCAATGTATTATCGATAGGTTTAGGTTACTTACTACAAGAGACTTAAATTATCCCAATACCTATCACGAGGCTGCTTCAACCTAGCCTATGAATGAAAGTTTACGTAGGTGCACAGGTCGAGAGAAATTTGAAACAACAAGGTGTCTTCTGACCAGGTGACAAAACCTTGCCAAGCAAAACCTTCCAATAATAACCACTACATACAGACTACATCGTTGTCACCCTATTAGCTAACGTCACGTCAACAACATACTGTAGCTACTAGAACTAACGTGTTCGTAAACCCGCTACAATCATGCAGTACAGTTAGCAAGCAGATAGTAGTTACACCTGCAGCCACAGTGGCAATAAATTATACTGAATAAAAATATAAACGCATCATGTAAAGTGTTGGTCCATGTTTCATGAGCTGAAATAAAAGATCCCAGAAATGTTCCACATGAATAAAAACCTTATTTCTTTCAAATGTTGTGCACAAATTTATTTACATCCCTGTTAGTGCACATTTCTCCTTTGCCGAAAGAATCCATCCTGTCGCCACTTCCCGTCATGTGAAGTCCATAGATTAGGGCCTATTGAATGCATTTCAGATGGCTGCTTTCCTTATGACTGTAACTCAGTAAAATCATAAAAATTGTTGCATGTTGCGTTTACATTTTTGTAAAACCAAAAGCTTACCTTAACTTAGAAAAATTCCCGTGTTGGATAGCCATAGCCAGGTCTGTGAGAGCCAGAAATCTTGCTTGTTTGTAGGTGACCAAATACTTATTTTCCACCATCATTTGCAAATGAATTCATAAAAAATCCTACAATGTGATTTTCTGGATTTTTTTTCCTCATTTTGTCTGTCATAGTTGAAGTGTAACCTATGTTCAAAATTACAGGCCTCTCTCATCTTTTTAAGTGGGAAAACTTGCACAATTGGTGGCTGACTAAATACTTTTTTGTATATATATATATATAAATACAGTGGGGAGAACAAGTATTTGATACACTGCCGGTTTTGCAGGTTTTCCTACTTACAAAGCATGTAGAGGTCTGTAATTTTTATCATAGGTACACTTCAACTGTGAGAGACGAAATACAAAACAAAAACCCAGAAAATCACATTGTATGATTTCTAAGTAATTAATTTGCATTTTATTGCATGACATAAGTATTTGATCACCTACCAACCAGTAAGAATTTTGTCTCTCACAGACCTGTTAGTTTTTCTTTAAGAAGCCCTCCTGTTCTCCACTCATTACCTGTATTAACTGCACCTGTTTGAACTCGTTACCTGAATAAAAGACACCTGTCCACACACTCAATCAAACCTCCAACCTCTCTACAATGGCCAAGACCAGAGAGCTGGGACATCAGGGATACAATTGTAGACCTGCACAAGGCTGGGATGGGCTACAGGAAAATAGGCAAGCAGCTTGGTGAGAAAGCAACAACTGTTGGCGCAATTATTAGAAAATAGAAGAAGTTCAAGATGACGGTCAATCACCCTCGGTCTGGGGCTCCGTGCAAGATCTCATGAGGAAGGTGAGGGATTAGCCCAGAACTACACGGCAGGACCTGGTCAATGACCTGAAGAGAGCTGGGACCACAGTCTCAAAGAAAACCATTAGTAACACACTACGCCGTAATGGATTAAAATCCTGCAGCGCACGCAAGGTCCCCCTGCTCAAGCCAGCGCATGTCCAGGCTCGTCTAAAGTTTGCCAATGACCATCTGGATGATCCAGAGGAGGAATGGGAGAAGGTCATGTGGTCTGATGAGACAAAAATAGAGATTTTTGGTCTAAACTCCACTCGCCGTGTTTGGAGGAAGAAGAAGGATGAGTACAACCCCAAGAACACCATCCCAACCGTGAAGCATGGAGATGGAAACATCATTCTTTGGGGATGCTTTTCTGCAAAGGGGACAGGACGACTGCACCGTATTGAGGGGAGGATGGATGGGGCCATGTATCGCGAGATCTTGGCCAACAACGTCCTTCCCTCAGTAAGAGCATTGAAGATGGGTCGTGGCAGCATGAGAACGACCCGAAACACACAGCCAGGGCAACTAAGGAGTGGCTCCGTAAGAAGCATCTCAAGGTCCTGGAGTGGCCTAGCCAGTCTCCAGACCTGAACCCAATAGGACATCTTTGGAGCGAGCTGAAAGTCCGTATTGCCCAGCGACAGCCCTGAAACCTGAAGGATCTGGAGAAGGTCTGTATGGAGGAGTGGGCCAAAATCCCTGCTGCAGTGTGTGCAAACCTGGTCAAGAACTACAGGAAACATATGATCTCTGTAATTGCAAACAAAGGTTTCTGTACCAAATATTAAGTTCTGCTTTTCTGATGTATTAAATACTTATGTCATGAAATAAAATGCAAATTAATTACTTAAAAATCATACAGTGATTTTCTGGATTTTTGTGTTAGATTCCGTCTCTCACAGTTGAAGTGTACCTATGATAAAAATTACAGGCCTCTACAAGCTTTGTAAGTAGGAAAACCTGCAAAATTGGCAGTGTTTCAAATACTTGTTCTCCCCACTGTATATATATATATATATACATATATATATATATATATATATATATATATATGTATATATATATATTTGTGTTTCCTGATCTTTTTATATCTTTCGGATGTTTTTGGGGGTCTATCTGCTGTTCCATGTACTGAATCTGTTATTGAATGCGTTTGTAAGGGAGGGGGTGAGAACCACGAGCCTCCTAGGTTTTGTATTGAAGTCAATGTACCCAGAGGAGGACAGAAAAAACTATACTAAATGTATTCACGTTACCAAATAATTGATGCCAACAAACTGTTTTGCAATGCAGGTGTACAGTAGCCTCAACAACACTCTGTAGGGTAGCACCATGGTGTGGCCAGAGGACAGCTAATATATAAAAAGGATAACTTTGTTTCACCTTATTTATTTTTCACTGAGGAGGAGGGTCCTCCCCTTCCTGCCCTGAGGAGCCTCCACTGGTGTGTGTATGTTTGTGCGTGTAAGTGTGTGCATTAATATATTTGCAGGCGTGTTTCCTTTCACTTTCTCTGTAAAGGTCACACAGACTTAATCTATGACCCCTGCAGTCTTCCCATCACCTAGCAACAGAGGAAGTTTGCATCCTGTAGCTCCAACTCCAAAAAGTTCTGGGACACTGTGAAGTCCATGGAGAACAAGAGCACCTCCTCCCAGCTGCCCACTGCACTGAGACTAGGTAACATGGTCACCACCGATAAATCCATGATTATCGAAAACTTCAACAAGCATTTCTCAACGGCTGGCCATGCCTTCCGCCTGGCTACTCCAACCTCGGACAACAGCTCCCCCCCCCCCGCAGCTACTCGCCCAAGCCTCTCCAGGTTCTCCTTTACCCAAATCCAGATAGCAGATGTCCTGAAAGAGCTGCAAAACCTGGACCCGTACAAATCAGCTGGGCTGGACAATCTGGACCCTCTATTCCTGAAACTATCCGCCGCCATTGTCGCAACCCCTATTACCAGCCTGTTCAACCTCTCTTTCATATCGTCTGAGATCCCCAAGGATTGGAAAGCTGCCGCAGTCATCCCCCTCTTCAAAGGGGGCGACACCCTGGACCCAAACTGTTACAGACCTATATCCATCCTGCCCTGCCTATCTAAGGTCTTCGAAAGCCAAGTCAACAAACAGGTCACTGACCATCTTGAATCCCACCGTACCTTCTCCGCTGTGCAATCTGGTTTCCGAGCCGGTCACGGGTGTACCTCAGCCACGCTCAAGGTACTAAACGATATCATAACCGCCATCGATAAAAGACAGTACTGTGCAGCCGTCTTCATAGACCTTGCCAAGGCTTTCGACTCTGTCAATCACCGTATTCTTATCGGCAGACTCAGTAGCCTCGGTTTTTCGGATGACTGCCTTGCCTGGTTCACCAATTACTTTGCAGACAGAGTTCAGTGTGTCAAATCGGAGGGCATGCTGTCCGGTCCTCTGGCAGTCTCTATGGGGGTGCCACAGGGTTCAATTCTCGGGCCGACTCTTTTCTCTGTATATATCAATGATGTTTCTCATGCTGCGGGCGATTCCCTGATCCACCTCTACGCAGACGACACCATTCTATATACTTCCGGCCCGTCCTTGGACACTGTGCTATCTAACCTCCAAACGAGCTTCAATGCCATACAGCACTCCTTCCGTGGCCTCCAACTGCTCTTAAACGCTAGTAAAACCAAATGCATGCTTTTCAACCGTTCGCTGCCTGCACCCGCACGCCTGACCAGCATCACCACCCTGGATGGTTCCGACCTTGAATATGTGGACATCTATAAGTACCTAGGTGTCTGGCTAGACTCTAAACTCTCCTTCCAGACCCATATCAAACATCTCCAATCGAAAATCAAATCAAGAGTCGGCTTTCTATTCCGCAACAAAGCCTCCTTCACTCACGCCGCCAAACTTACCCTAGTAAAACTGACTATACTACCGATCCTCGACTTCGGCGACGTCATCTACAAAATTGCTTCCAACACTCTACTCAGCAAACTGGATGCAGTTTATCACAGTGCCATCCGTTTTGTCACTAAAGCACCTTATACCACCCACCACTGCGACTTGTATGCTCTAGTCGGCTGGCCCTCGCTACATATTCGTCGCCAGACCCACTGGCTCCAGGTCATCTACAAGTCCATGCTAGGTAAAGCTCCGCCTTATCTCAGCTCACTGGTTACGATGGCAACACCCATCCGTAGCACGCGCTCCAGCAGGTGTATCTCACTGATCATCCCTAAAGCCAACACCTCATTTGGCCGCCTTTCGTTCCAGTTCTCTGCTGCCTGTGACTGGAACGAATTGCAAAAATCGCTGAAGTTGGAGACTTTTATCTCCCTCACCAACTTCAAACATCTGCTATCCGAGCAACTAACCGATCGCTGCAGCTGTACATAGTCTATTGGTAAATAGCTCACCCATTTTCACCTACCTCATCCCCATACTGTTTTTATTTATTTATTTTTATTTTTCTGCTCTTTTGCACACCAATCTCTACCTGTACATAACCATCTGATCATTTATCACTCCAGTGTTAATCTGCATAATTGTAATTATTTGCCTACCTTCTCATGCCTTTTGCACACAATGTATATATAGACTCCCCTTTTTTTCTACTGTGTTATTGACTTGTTAATAGTTTACTCCATGTGTAACTCTGTGTTGTCTGTTCACACTGCTATGCCTTATCTTGGCCAGGTCGCAGTTGCAAATGAGAACTTGTTCTCAACTAGCCTACCTGGTTAAATAAAGGTGAAATAAAAAAAAAAAAGGATTGAGGAGAGGGATGTAAACTGTATAAGGAGTTAATTCACAAAGTCACTTGATGCTGTATACACAATGATAAAGCACTTTTTGTCGTTTCTGGAGTACGCTTTGTTATGTTTGTAACTGAATCCTGTCATGCGTTATGATGGTTTAATCACGTTTCAGGAGAAGACCCAGATGCAGACAGTGTCGAATTAACAAAAGTTTATTACTAGACCAGGGACAGACAAAAACACAGGTCAAGGGCTTGCAGAGGTCAGTAATCCAGATCAGAGTCTATAAAGTACAGCACGGCAGGTAGTCTCGGGGGCAGGGCAGGCAGAGGTCAATAATCCAGGGTGGTGTGACAAGGTACAGAATGGCAGACAGGCTCAGGGTAGAATGGCCAAATCCTGGAAAACTAGAAAACAGGAACTAGAAAAAGACAGGAGCAAGGGGAAAACGCTGGTAGGTTTGACAAACAAAACGAACTGGCAACAGACAAAGAACACAGGTATAAATCCACTGGTAAAAATGGGGAAGATGGGCGACACTTGGAGGGCTGTGGAGACAAGCACAAAGACAGGTGAAACAGATCAGGGTGTGACATAGTGTTACTTTGCACAATATCAAGCGTGACTGTGTTGCAAGTTTTCCACTTTTTTCGACAAAAAATTACATCTCCGGTATCGACATTAGAAACATTATTATAGTTTTTAGTTAATGACTGGACATTACTTTGAAAGGTGTAATGTGTAAAAACAAATCAGGGATTTATTTTAAAATATCAGAGTCTAACCTTTCTAGCGCAGGGGTTCCGCTAGACAACATTCCGCTGAAAAGGTAGTGAGCGAAATTCAAAAATATTTTTTGGAAATATGTAACTTTCACACATTAACAAGTCCAATACAGCAAATGAAAGACAAACATCTTGTTAATCTACCCGTCATGTCCGATTTAAAAAATGCTTTACAGCTTAAGCACAACATATGATTATGTTAGATCACCGCCAAGTCGAAAAAACAGCCATTTTTCCAGCCAAAGATAGGAGTCACAAAAAGCAGAATTATAGATAAAATTAATCACTAACCTTTGATGATCTTCATCAGATGACACTCATAGGACATCATGTTACATAATATATGTATGTTTTGTTTGATAATGTGCATATTTATATCGAGAAATCTCAGTTTACTTTGGCGCCTTACGTGCAAAACCTGAGAACATCGCTCAGAACCCAAAACAGCCAGAGGAATATCCGCCATTTGGGAATCAACAAAGTTAGAAACAACACCATAAATATTCACTTACCTTTGATGATCTTCATCAGAAGGCACTCCCAGGAATCCCAGTTCGACAATAAATGACTGACTTGTTCCATAAAGTTCCATCATTTATGTCCAAATAGCCACTTGTTGTTAGCGTGTTCAGCCCAGTAATCCATCTTCATGAGGCGCGAGCATTTCATCCAGACAAAAACTTGAAAAGTTCTGTTACAGTCCTTTAGAAACATGTCAAACGATGTATGGAATCAATCGTTAGGATGTTTTTAACATAAAACATCAATAATGTTCCAACCGGAGAATTCCTTTGTCTTCAGAAAGGCACGGGAATGAGAGGTAACTCTGTCGGGAGCGTGCGTCATGAGACCAAGGCTCTCTGCCAGATCACTGACTCAAAGAGGTCTCATGAGCCCCTCCATTATAGTAGAATCCTCATTCAAGTTTCAAAAGACGGTTGACATCTAGTGGAAGCCCTAGGAAGTGCAACCTCATCCATATCTCAATGTGTATTCGGTAGGCCAAGCTTTGAAAAACTACAAACCTCATTTTTCCCCGGTTTTCACCTGTCATATGAGTTCTGTTATACTCACAGACATCATTCAAACAGTTTTAGAAACTTCAGAGTGTTTTCTATCCAATACTAATAATAATATGCATATATTAGCATCTGGGACAGAGTAGGAGGCAGTTCACTCTGGGCACGCTATTCATCCAAAAGTTAAAATGTTGCCCCCTATCCCAAAAAGGCTAAGCTGGGGTAGGGGTTCTACTAAACTATATGGGAATGTTTTGAGAATGCCAAGGATCACTTAGCTATTTGATTTGGAATTTTAAGACCCTTAAAGCATCCCCAAAAATATGTAAAATAATTATTTGATTAAATAATTTTTTGCCCCTTACAAACGCATTCAATAACATATTCAGTACATGGAACAGCAGATAGCCCCCCAAAAACATCTGAGAGATATAAAAAGATCAGGAAACACATCTATATATATATACAGTGGGGCAAAAAAGTATTTAGTCAGCCACCAATTGTGCAAGTTCTCCCACTTAAAAAGATGAAAGAGGCCTGTAATTTTCATCATAGGTACACTTCAACTATGACAGACAAAATGAAAAAATTAAATCCAGAAAATCACATTGTAGGATTTTTAATGAATTTATTTGCAAATTATGGTGGAAAATAAGTATTTGGTCAATAACAAAAGTTTATCTCAATACTTTGTTATATACCCTTTGTTGGCAATGACAGAGGTCAAACGTTTTCTGTAAGTCTTCACAAGGTTTTCACACACTGTTGCTGGTATTTTGGCCCATTCCTCCATGCAGATCTCCTCTAGAGCAATGATGTTTACACGGACTTTCAACTCCCTCCAAAGATTTTCTATGGGGTTGAGATCTGGAGACTGGCTAGGCCACTCCAGGACCTTGAAATGCTTCTTACGAAGCCACTCATTCGTTGCCCGGGCGGTGTGTTTGGGATAATTGTCATGCTGAAAGACCCAGCCACATTTCATCTTCAATGCCATTGCTGATGGAAGGAGGTTTTCACTCAAAATCTCACGATACATGGCCCCATTCATTCTTTCCTTTACACGGATCAGTTGTCCAGGTACCTTTGCAGAAAAACAGCCCCGAAGCATGATGTTTCCACCCCCATGCTTCACAGTAGGTATGGTGTTCTTTGGATGCAACTCAGCATTCTTTGTCCTCCAAGCAGGACGAGTTGAGTTTTTACCAAAAAGTTCTGTTTTGGTTTTATCTGACCATATGACATTCTCCCAATCTTCTTCTGGATCATCCAAATGCTCTCTAGCAAACTTCAGACGGGCCTGGACATGTACTGGCTTAAGCAGTCTGGCACTGCAGGATTTGAGTCCCTGGCAGCGTAGTGTGTTACTGATGGTAGGCTTTGTTACTTTGTCATTCACTAGGTCCCCCCGTGTGGTTCTGGGTTTTTTGCTCACCGTTCTTGTGATCATTTTGACCCCACGGGGTGAGATCTTGCGTGGAGCCCCAGATCGAGTCTTGTATGTCTTCCATTTCCTAATAATTGCTCCCACAGTTGATTTCTTCAAACCAAGCTGCTTACCTATTGCAGATTCAGTGTTCCCAGCCTGGTGCAGGTCTACAATTTTGTTTCTGGTGTCCTTTGACATCTCTTTGGTCTTGGTCATAGTGGAGTTTGGAGTGTGACTGTTTGAGGTTGTAGACAGGTGTCTTTTATACTGATAACAAGTTCAAACAGGTGCCATTAATACAGGTAACGATTGGAGGACAGAGGAGCCTCTTAAAGAAGAAGTTACATTTTTTGTGAGAGCCAGAAATCTTGCTTGTTTGTAGGTGACCAAATACTTATTTCCACCATAATTTGCAAATAAATTCATAAAATATCCTACAATGTGATTTAAAAAAAAAAAATTATTGTTTTGTCTGTCATGGTTGAAGTGTACCTATGATGAAAATTACAGGCCTCTCTCATCTTTTTAAGTGGGAGAACTTGCACAATTGGTGTCTGACTAAATAAGAACATCTACTCATTCAAGGGTTTTTCTTTATTTTTACTATTTTCTACATTGTAGAATAAGAGTGAAGACATCAAAACTATGAAATAACACATAATGTAATCATTGAATCATGTAGTAACCCCAAAAAAGTTAAACCACTAAAAATGTATTTTATATTTTGAGATTCTTCAAATAGTTTTGCCTTGATGACAGCTTTGCACACTCTTGGCACACTCTCTCAACCAGCTTCATGAGGTAGTCACCAGGAATGAATTTCAATTAACAGGTGTGCCTTCTTAAAGTTAATTTGTTGAATTTCTTTCCTTTTTAATGCATTTGAGCCAATCAGTTGTGTTGTGACAAGGTAAGGGTGGTATACAGAAGATAGCCCTGTTTGTTAAAATACCAAGTCCATATTATGGCAAGCACAGCTGAAATAAGCAAAGAAAAATTACAGTCTATCATTACTTTAAGACATGAAGGTCAGTCAATACGGAAAATTACAGTCGCAATAACCTTCAAGCACTATGATGAAACTAGCTCTCATCAGGACCGCCACAGGAATGGAAGCCCCAGAGTTACCTCTACTACAGAGTTACCAGCGTCAGATTGCAGCCCAAATAAATGCTTCAAAGAGTTCAAGTAACAGACACATCTCAACATCAACTGTTCAGAGGAGACTGTTTTATCAGGCCTTCATGGTCGAATTGTTGCAAAGACGAAGAAGAAACTTGCTTGGGCCAAGAAACACAAGCAATGGACATTAGACTGGTGGAAATTTGTCCTTTGGAGTGCAAATTGGAGATTATTGGTTTCAACCGCTGTGTCTTTGTTAGACGTGGTTTGGGTGAATGGATGATCTCCGTTGGAGGAGGAGGTGGTGTTAAAGCTTGGAGGAGGAGGTGTTATGGTGTGGGGGTGCTTTGCTGGTGACACTGTCTGTGATTTATTTAGAATTCAAGGCACACTTAACCAGCATGGCTACCAAAGCATCTTGCAGCGATACGCCATCCAATCTGGTTTGGGCTTAGTGGAACTATAATTTGTTTTTCAACAGGACAATAACCCAATACATCTCCAGGCCGTGTCAGGGAAATTTTACCAAGAAGGAGAGTGATGGAGTGCTGCATCAGATGACCTGGCCTCCTCAATACCCCGACCTCAACCAAATTGAGATGGTTTGGGATGAGTCGGACCGCAGAGTATAGGAAAAGCAGCCAACAAATGCTCAGCATATGTGGGAACTCCTTTACGACTGTTGGAAAAGCATTCCATGTGAAGCGAATTGCAAAAATCACCGAACGAATTGCAAAAATCACTGAAGCTGGAGACTCATATCTCCCTCACTAATTTTAAGCATCAGCTGTCAGAGCAGCTTACCGATCACTGCACCTGTACACAGCCCATCTGTAAATAGCCCACCCAACTACCTCATTCCCCAAATAGTTATTTATTTTTGCTCTTTTGCACCCCAGTATCTCTACTTGCACATCATCATCTGCAAATCCATCACTCCAGTGTTAATGCTAAATTGTAATTATTTCGCTACTATGGCCTATTTATTGCCATAGCCTAATCTTACTACATTTGCACACACTGTATATAGATTTTTCTATCGTTTTTTCTTTCTTTCTATTGTACTATTGTACTATTTGTTTATCCCATGTGTAACTCTGTGTTGTTGTTTTTGTCGCACTGCTTTGCTTTATCTTGGCCAGGTTGCAGTTGTAAATGAGAACTTGTTCTCAACTGGCCTACCTGGTTATATAAAGGTGAAATAAAATAAATAAAAAATAAATAAATAAAGAAGCTGGTTGAGAGAATGCCAAGAGTGTGAAAAGCTGTGATCAAGGCAAAGGGTTGCTATTTGAAGAATCTCAAATATAAAATATATTTCGATTTGTTTAACACTTTTTTACTTACTACATGATTCCATGTGTTATTTCATAGTTTTGATGTCTTCACTATTATTAAAAATAAAGAAAAACCCTTGAATGAGTGGGCGTTCAACATTCTTCGACTGGAAGTGTATATACAGTGCCTTGCGAAAGTATTCGGCCCCCTTGAACTTTGCGACCTTTTGCCACATTTCAGGCTTCAAACATAAAGAAATAAAACTGTATTTTTTTTGTGAAGAATCAACAACAAGTGGGACACAATCATGAAGTGGAACGACATTTATTGGATATTTCAAACTTTTTTAACAAATCAAAAACTGAAAAATTGGGCGTGCAAATTTATTCAGCCCCCTTAAGTTAATACTTTGTTGCGCCACCTTTTGCTGCGATTACAGCTGTAAGTCGCTTGGGGTATGTCTCTATCAGTTTTGCACATGGAGAGACTGAAATTTTTTCCCATTCCTCCTTGCAAAACAGCTCGAGCTCAGTGAGGTTGGATGGAGAGCATTTGTGAACAGCAGTTTTCAGTTCTTTCCACAGATTCTCGATTGGATTCAGGTCTGGACTTTGACTTGGCCATTCTAACACCTGGATATGTTTATTTTTGAACCATTCCATTGTAGATTTTGCTTTATGTTTTGGATCATTGTCTTGTTGGAAGACAAATCTCCGTCCCAGTCTCAGGTCTTTTGCAGACTCCATCAGGTTTTCTTCCAGAATGGTCCTGTATTTGGCTCCATCCATCTTCCCATCAATTTTAACCATCTTCCCTGTCCCTGCTGAAGAAAAGCAGGCCCAAACCATGATGCTGCCACCACCATGTTTGACAGTGGGGATGGTGTGTTCAGCTGTGTTGCTTTTACGCCAAACATAACGTTTTGCATTGTTGCCAAAAAGTTCAATTTTGGTTTCATCTGACCAGAGCACCTTCTTCCACATTTGGTGTGTCTCCCAGGTGGCTTGTGGCAAACTTTAAACAACACTTTTTATGGATATCTTTAAGAAATGGCTTTCTTCTTGCCACTCTTCCATAAAGGTCAGATTTGTGCAATATACGACTGATTGTTGTCCTATGGACAGAGTCTCCCACCTCAGCTGTAGATCTCTGCAGTTCATCCAGAGTGATCGTTGGCCTCTTGGCTGCATCTCTGATCAGTCTTCTCCTTGTATGAGCTGAAAGTTTAGAGGGACGGCCAGGTCTTGGTAGATTTGCAGTGGTCTGATACTCCTTCCATTTCAATATTATCGCTTGCACAGTGCTCCTTGGGATGTTTAAAGCTTGGGAAATCTTTTGTATCCAAATCCGGCTTTAAACTTCTTCACAACAGTATCTCGGACCTGCCTGGTGTGTTCCTTGTTCTTCATGATGCTCTCTGCGCTTTTAACGGACCTCTGAGACTATCACAGTGCAGGTGCATTTATACAGAGACTTGATTACACACAGGTGGATTGTATTTATCATCATTAGTCATTTAGGTCAACATTGGATCATTCAGAGATCCTCACTGAACTTCTGGAGAGAGTTTGCTGCACTGAAAGTAAAGGGGCTGAATAATTTTGCACGCCCAATTTTTCAGTTTTTGATTTGTTAAAAAAGTTTGAAATATCCAATAAATGTCGTTCCACTTCATGATTGTGTCCCACTTGTTGTTGATTCTTCACAAAAAAATACAGTTTTATATCTTTATGTTTGAAGCCTGAAATGTGGCAAAAGGTCGCAAAGTTCAAGGGGGCCGAATATTTTCGCAAGGCACTGTATTATTTACATGAATTGAAGATTTGATTGGAGATAAAATATGGTCATTTTTAGGAGTGGGAGTGTGACTCTTGTCCAGTCCAGATTCTTACAGCGTGCTTTTTCCCAGCCCTTCCTCTCCAAACCTTTGTTTTGAAGCTGTTTACAATCTGACGTTAAAAGGAAACAATGTTTCCCATTCTCTAACATCCATTTGTGTTCAGTCAGTATCAATGACTGGAAACACACACACACACACACACACACACACACGCTCGTGCACACACAAGCGCACACACAGACGAGACATTACCCACCTCATCTTCTTATCCAACAACTCATAACACAACCTAATCCTCTCTCTAATGCATAGTGATTAGTGAGACGTGAGATGATTCCTCATATCTTAATTAATGTACTTCTGTGTTTATATTAGTCTTCCTTAAGGACAAAGACTGAGTGTGCTGGCTGAACCTCAATAAGCGGTGAGGACGCATAGCAGCTGTTGAAATATAGATTTATAAATCTCCATTTAATGTTATTGTTTCCGCTTCTAAAATAGAGGAAATTATATGATTATTTAGTGCATTGAATGCTGTTTTTCCCTCTTCACCTCCGAGAAAGGCAACAACCCAGCTTCATGTCTGAGTAAATTTCAGACACGATTTCAGTGCACAACTTGCGGAATGAAGCTTCAACAAGGGATTTTGTGTTCTGGCTTGGTGGGAACTTTACAGGCCATACCCACCATGAATGTGTCCTACTCCATGGGAGGATTTTACTGGACTCCCACATTGTATTACAGGGTTTCCCTATAAAGTTAGGGATGCAAGAAGTGTTGCTGGGTGAACACACACAGACGGACAGACACACACAAGCACACAGGCATGTGCACACATGCACACACTCCGCTACTGTATCGCAGCATTCCAGTTTTTTATTGGCAGAGGTGGTGATCAAACAAAAGCAAAAAGTAGCCAGTTGATAAAAAAGAACGTGAGGGAAGTTGCAGGAGGAGCTAGGATGTTCGGTTGTTGCAGAGAAGTAGAGTAGTATTTCTTTAAGTGGAGGGAAAACAACGCAATTGTCAAACTTGAGTAAAAGTAAAGATTCCTTACTAGAAAATAAGTCAAAGCGACAACCACCCAGTAAAATACTACTTGAGTAAAAGTCTAAAAGTGTTTGGTTTTAAATATACTTAAGTATCAAAAAGTACATTTAATTGCTAAAATATACTTAAGTATCAAAGTATAAATAATTTTAAATTCTTTATATTTAGCAAACCAGACAGCACTATATTCTTTTTTTTTATTTTTATGATTGTCAGGGACACACTCCAACACGCAGACATAATTTACAAGCAAAGCGTTTGTGTTTAGTGAGTCCGCCATATCAGATGCAGTAAGGATGATCGGGGATGTTCTCTTGACAAGTGTGTGAATTGGACAATTTTCCTGTCCTGCCAAACATTCAAAATGTAATGGGAACTTTTGGGTGTCAAGGAAAATACAGTATATGGATTAAAAAATACATTATTTTATTCAGGCATATAGTGAAGTAAAAGTTGTCAAAATATAAATAGTAAAGTACAGATACCCCAAAAAACGACTTAAGTAGTACTTTCAAGTATTTTTACTTAAGTACTTTTCACCACTGATTTATTTTCTTTCATCCTATTTAAAACGTTCTGAAAACTCCAGATCATGCTGCTCCTTATTACTTATTACTCAAGTGCACAGACCCCCTTCTGCCTCATCATTACCATCATTACTTTCAACTCATCCCATCCACTCAATCCCTTAACCCCCCTCCCCCTCTCTTCCTCACCCCTGTCCTTGTTGTGGTAGGGTGCTCACTCTGCTCAAGCCTAGCTCTCTATGCACTCTCTGATTGTGCCAGGCAGGGGGGATGGTGAAGGGCATGATGTATCTGCTTGATGATCTTTCAGAGAGGAGACAGGGCTGGGAAAGAGTCAGCATCACACCGCTGTGTGTGTGTCTGTGTGTGTGCCTGCATGCGCGCATGTGTTCATTTCTTGTGTACGTTAATTTCGGGGTGATAGGAATTGATCTTTTATAATCAAATGCATGAATACGTTGGTGATTTCAATATAGAAGTCAAAACAGGAGATAGGAGACGGGTTGCTGACTTCCTCTACAGATAGCAGTGCTGGCTTTGCAAACACAAACACACACACAATGTTTTCATCCATTGCAGAGGCTGTGTTTGAAGAAGCTCCCACAGTTTGTGAGGATGACAGTAATCAAAAATCAATTATTTGCCTTCACAGCAGAGATGAAAGACGGCAGATGTACACAGTGGCGACCCGTCATTCAGGGCAGGTGGGGCAGAGCCTGTTTTGCATGTTATTTTGGCATTAATAAGTGTCACATATCAGTTTGCAAACAACGTAAAAAAAAAATATATATCATTGAGTAAATAAATCTGCATACAAACATGGTATCTTTTTTTTCTTGAGTGGGGTAGCTCCAAAATGCAGGTGTTTCAGCCTAGCTCGGTTCTTTCTATGGTGGAGCGAGCAAGCAGAAAATAGGATCATTGAGCCGTGATTGGCTCAGTGTTCTGTCACTCATGGGGACACTAAGATATCGCTAAGTTTAAGTCTGTAGTAAGGGTAGACATCCAACATTTCTGCCTTTTGGTTCCTGCAATAGATGGCTCAATGTCATTGGCCACAGATAAAATTACGTCAAATCACATTATATGTACAGTAGCTTTGATTGGACTGACCATGTCAACAAAGTCTTAGCTAGCAGTCATCATCATGAATCAAGTCGACAATCTTACTGGCAAATCATTTTTAATCCTTGTCATATGAAGAGAAATAATGAAGAGAAATTATAGATAAAACGTATCGGTGCTCATGGGACATAAAGATTACACAAGTTGGAAATTGCAAATTCAGCAATGAGTGATTTGTAAGGAATCAGTGGCTAACTGCAAGCATTGCAAAGCAGCCACAAACGTTAGCCTGCTATTCAATGGAGTGCCTGTGTTTTTCCCCCGAGTTCCCACCATAAATCCAGAGAATACCAGACTTTGATTACAAAGTTTGATGACAAATTTTGCCCACTAAGGACCGACGCGCTTCCTTCACAAGGTGAGTTCAAAAATGTCTTGTGTGATATGTATACTGTAGCTAAGAAAGTAATGCTAAGTGTATTTTGTGTAATAACCTGTTAGTAGCCCATGTGCCTCACCCTAATAATTTGGTCTATTATCACAAACACGGTATTGTAAACACATCGTTCGTGGCCGGTGTGTGCTTGTTTGCAAACTTTTTTTGTACGTTTGCAAACTTCTTTTGTACAGCTTTTGTCAATGCTACTGATAGTAGTGGTGGCACTTGGCTTGCACGTGCAAATTCAGCACCCACAACATTCTATAATAGAATTATGTTATTTGACGTGTCAAATTAAAAGCTTATTTAACACGTCAAATAGTGTTATATGACGTTTATCTTTTTTGACAAAGACCCAAACAGCGTTCTATGTGCCTCACCCTAATACCTCACCCTAATACCTCACCCGGATTGCCTCTTACCCACTCGTCATCCCCTTAAGTCATAGTTTGTACATCTGAATTGTCAGTAGAAACCACATTTGTTTAAACCATATCAGCTATGTTTTTTTAAAGGCAGTAAATGAGGCTGAATTAACTGTTTCGCTGCCAGACAAGGCTCTGCTGAAAGCCAGGTGTAGCAGTGGTAAGGTAATGGGACTCTGCTGTTGGGACTTTATGTAGGCCCTAACAGTTGTGGGCACCGTTTGTCAGCGTTATAGTGCAATTAATGTATTGTTTAGTGTTGTGTTGTGTAGGGGCTTTGCTGGCATGCATCCCACTTTTTTTCTCCCCCCACCAAGATTTACATGCTAACATCGCCACTGGATGTACGTAAGAGGTTCCCTCTTCTCCTCCTTCTGTACATACTCAACTCTCCTAATGTTTTGCACAATGTGTATAGGGCATGGTGTGACACATGTTGCATTGGACAGTCAAAAGCACACACATACACACACACACACACACACACACACACACACACACACACACACACACACTCACACACACATTGTGGTCCTGATAAGGTAGGAAAATATGTTAATACACATACACGTATCAGCTAGTTTGAAACATCATCTAAGACAAATTATTTGTAACTCAAACATTTATTAAAGGCATTAATAGTAAAATATTATGGGGAATGGGACAAGGCCAGTTTGTCAAGGTAGTAGCAGTGTGCAAGACAGGTTCCTCATGGATGGATGGTGTTGGAGAAGAGCTCAACTCTTCCACTCAGGGCAGAACAGGATTGTACTGTGAAGACGAACGCCACAAAGATGTGCAGTTAGACTAAGCATCCAACACGTAAGTGGTAATGTTAGCACCCCTTCCCCTTTTTATTACAGCAATGTGATCTGTGATTAGTCAACAATAGAAACAAACACTTCAAAGAATCAAAACTTCCTCACTTCAAAATGCAGAAATAAGCAAAAAAAAATTGACATATTAGTATGAACAACAATAGATAATAATAGTTTTTTTAATTACTAAAGCACAATTTCAGGTGAACAACAGCAACAGAAAACAGTGGCCAGCCTTGCTGCACTGATCCCTGATCTACTGGGTGAGCAGACTTCTATTCCTGCCCAGCAATAGCACACTTGATTATCAACTCATTAGGTTTGATAAGTTGAGTCAGGTATTTGTATTTATAATGGATCCCCATTAGCTGCTGCCAAGGAAGCAGCGACTCTTTCTGGGGTCCAGCAAAATTAATGCAGTTGTACAATTTTAAAAACATTACAATACATTCATTGCATAATTCACAACACACTAAGTGTGTTCCCTCTGGCCCAAACTCCACTACCACATATCTACAACACAAAATCCATGTGTACCTGTGTGTATAGTGCGTATGTTATTGTGTGTGTATGCATGTGTCTGTGCGTATGTTTATGTTGCTTCACAGTCCCCGCTGTTCCATAAGGTGTATTTGTTAATGTTTTTTAAATCTGATTCTAGTGCTTGCGTCAGTTACCTGATGTGGAATAGAGTTCCATCTAATCATGGCTCTATGTAGTACTGTGCTCCTCCCATAGTCTTTTCTGTACTTGGGGACTGTGAAGAGACCTCTGGTGGCATGTCTTGTGGGGTATGCATGGGTGTCTGAGATGTGTGCAGGTAGTTTAAACAGACACCTCGGTGCTTTCAACATGTCAATACCTCTCACAAATACATGTAGTGATGGAGTCAATCTCTCCTCTACTTTGAGCAAGGAGAGATTGACATGCATATTATTATTGCTGGGAACCCTACACACCCATCAGACCTTCAGCAGGGTTGGCCTGCTCCAGTTGTAATCGCTTTATATATTGGGTGTGATGTTTAACTGTATTTTTGTATACAACATTGCTAACATACAGTACCAGTCAAAAATTTGGACACGCCTACTCTTTGTTTTAGTATGTTGTTGGTGATCAGGCATATCACTGTTGTGTCATCGGCAAATTTAATGATGGTGTTGGAGTCGTGCCTGGCTGTGCAGTCATGAGTGAATAGGGAAAACAGGAGGGGACTGAGCATGCACCCCTGAGGTGCCCATGTGTTGATGATCAGCGTGGCTGATGTGTTATTACCTACCCTTAACACCAGGGTGCGGCCCATCAGGATGGCCAGGATCCAGTTGCAGAGGGAGGTGTTTAGTCCCAGGGTCCTTAGCTTATAGAGGATCTTTGAGGGCACTATGGTGTTGAATCCTGAGCTGTAATAGCATTCTCACACATTCTCACATAGGTGTTCCTTTTGTCCAGGTGTGAAAGGGCAATTTGGAGTGCAATAGAGATTGCATCATCTGTGGATCTGTTGGGGAGGTATGCAAATTGGAGTGCGTCTAGGGTTTCTGGGATTTCAAAGCACTTCAAAGCACTTCTTTGCTACAGATGTGAGTGCTACGGGTTGGTATTCATTTAGGAAGGTTACCTTAGTGTTCTTGGGCACTGGGACTATGCTGGTCTGCTTAAAACATGTTGGTATTACAGACTCAGAGAGGGAGAGGTTGAAAATGTCAGCGAAGACATTTGCCAGTTGGTCAAATCAAATCAAATTGTATTTGTCACATGCGCCGAATACAACAGATGTAGACCTTACAGTGAAATGTTTACTTACAAGCCCTTAACCAACGATGCATTTTAAAGAAAATTCAACTCGAGAACACTAAACAAAACAATGAAACGACAAAACTAACAGTCTTGGGCGGTGAAACAAAACACAGAACAGAAAAGAATCACCCACGAAACACAGGTGGGAAAAGGCTACCTAAGTATGATTCTCAATCAGAGACAACTAACGACACCTGCCTCTGATTGAGAACCATACCAGGCCAAACACAGAAATACCAAATCATAGAAAACGCACATAGACTGCCCACCCCAACCTACGCCCTGACCATACTAAAACAAAGACAACACAAAGGAACTAAGGTCAGAACGTGACAAGCAGTGAATAACATTAGTGGGGCTATATACAGGGGTTACTGGTACAGAGTCAATGTGTGGGGGTACTGGTGTCAAGGTAATTGAGATAATTATGTACATGCAGGTAGGGTTGTCAAAGTGGCTATGCATAGATAATAACAGAGAGGTAGTAGCAGCGAGGGGGTGAGTCTGAGTAGCCATTTGATTAGCTGTTCAGGAGTCTTATGGCTTGGAGGTAGAAGCTGTTTAGAAGCATCTCGTACCTAGATTTGGTGCTCCGGTTCCGCTTGCCGTGCGGTAGCAGAGAGAACAGTCTATGAATAGGGTGGCTGAAGTCTTTGACGATTTTTATGGCCTTCCTCTGATACCGCTTGATATGGAGGTCCTGGATGGCAGGAAGCTTGGCCGCGGTGATGTACTGGGCCGTAAGCGCTACCCTCTGTAGTGCCTTGTGGTCGGAGGCCGAGCAGTTGCCATACCAGGCAGTGATGCAACCTGTCAGGACAGATAACTATGATTACCAGTCAGTGGATACTTTGAGTACACGTCCTGGTAATCCGACTGGCTCTGGTTGCACATTTAACATGCTGATAGAAATTTGGTAAAACGGATTTAAATTTCATGGTTTTGACTTCTTCACTATTATTCTACAATGTAGAAAATAGTAACAAATAAAGAAAAACCCTTGAATGAGTAGTTGTGTTCAAAGTTTTGACTGGTACTGTAGGTACACATAATTCATGGCATTTAGGATAAACCCAGTCTTGGGACATTCATTAGGACTTCTCGAATTTATCTGCAAACAGGTTTTCTATTGCTATTGATAGGTTCTTATTTTTCAGAGTAAATAGCTCACGAACACTAGAGAAGCTTTAACCAGGTTTAATTATTCCCAACGGTTCTGTACAGCTGTAATCAGACAGCAAAACATTTCTCTCCATTGGTTATATACTGTACATCCTACCTAAGACACTCCCTCTCTCCAATCCTTAGTTTATGCCCAAGAGAAAGAAATAATTCAATAATGCACATACAACCCAGTTCTGCCTATCAACAACATCTAGAGGCTACATCCAGTGCTTTCTGAATATGCATGAGAAGCTATACAGAAGGCAGAGAAAACCACACTCCTAACAGTCTAAAGTGCTTTGGAAATGAGGCGGTTGTGAGGCAGTCCTGAACGCACTGTGTGAGTGAAGTAATCGGCCAGGACTGCCGGTTACCAAGAGAGAGGTGACGAGAATCTCTCATCATTAGATCCTCTTTCACAAAGCCTCTGGCTGCTCCTGGCATGCTGGCAAGGACTGCAGTGTGCTTATTGTTTTTTGTATTGCTTATCGTATTGCTTGCAATATTGCTTATACCTATTCAATTTGTTCATATAGACAAGTGTGGGTGTATGTAGAGTTTGTAAAAAAGTAAGGTGAAGAAGAAGCTATCCAGGTTAGCATTCAGACAGGAAGTGTATTCATGCCGATCTTACCACAACCTTCACTCTTCAGAGAAAATCATTAGTCAGTGCAATGCAATTCCAAACAATTATTCAAATCATGGTGGCAATTTGAATAACTGAATACTTACAGTATCTTTGTGCTGAGTGAGAGAAATGATGAAAATGCTCTTTAAAGGCTGAAAGATGTGAAAATCTACTTTACGGACCCTTCACAAGTTCAACCAAGTTAACACACTCTAACAGACTACTCCACTAAGCATAAAGACCACTTACCAGCAGAACGGATATGAGAGGAATACAAAGTGATGTTTCCGCTTTCTCGGTTTTGAAAAACATCTAGTCCACACACTATTTCCCCTGATGTCCAAATCATATCCCTCTCTCTTTTCTAACTTATGGTTGCTCTTTGGATGCATGGCAATCGTTTGTGTGCAATAGACCAGTTGGAGCAAATGAATTGATTCATCCCCAGGTCTCGCCTAGTGGGACATTGGACACAGATGTAGTTGATTGGTTGGTCTGTGGTTACTCTTTGGTTGTGGCAAGGAAAAACTCTCTAGATAAACCATTGACCATTACATCATTATGTGTGCTCTTTTGGTGATTTTAGGCCAGGCTTCTGTTCAACACTTTGTAATAAACTAAAATATGAGTTTATTACATAAAATATTACTGTGATAAATAACATTTCTAATAAACTAAACTTAATTTTGATGTATTTGTAAAGCAGTTTCACTCTTCTCCTCTGATCCTACAGCTATTGTATGCTGTAACCATGTGCCAATGAGCCAACATTATAATGTTAACACTTAGGCAGTGTGCCCAAGTAGGAAGTCCACTGTGTGCAGCTCATCCTGCACTATCACCTCAAACATAAATAACATGAGCATGTCTACTTCTCATAAGCTTCCCAGTAAGCAATTAAAACAACCAAGCATTCCAAAAAAGTGCTAAAAATAGCCAACATTAACATATGTAAGGAACAAGGTTCATGAAATCAATCATTTGCTAGTAACAGATGACATTCATATTCTGACTATCTCTGAATCTCACTTAGATAATACATTTTATGATACAGTGGTAGCAATACAGAATTATACCATCTACAGAAAAGACAGAAGTGCAAATGGGGGCGGTGTTGCTGTCTATATTCAGATACTGTTGAAGTAATATGGCTACAGGTTAATCTGCCTTACCTAAAGCCCATTCTTGTGGGAAACTGCTATAGACCACCAAGTACTAACAGTCAGTATCTGAATAATATGTGTTAAATGCTTGATATGTATGTGATATCAACAGAAAGGTATAATTTCTCGGTGATTTCAATATTGGCTGGCTTTCTTCATGTTGCCCACTCAAGAAAAAGCTTCAAACTGTAACCAGTGCCTGCAACCTGGTTCATGTTATCAGTCAACCATCTTTACTAATGCTGCAGAAATGTACTTTAAAGTTGTATCCAAATCCATTGGATGTAGTGATCAAAATATTGTAGCCATATCTAGGAAAACATAAGTTCCAAAGCCTGGGTCTAATATAGTACATAAGAGGTCATAAAATAAGTTTTGTAGGGATTCCTATGTTGATGATGTAAAGAATATTTGCAGGTCTGTGCGTAATGAGGAGCAACCAGACGCTGCACTTGACATTGAAATTGCTACTAATAAGCATGCACCGATTTAAGAAAATTATGGTAAAACTGTTGAATCCCCTTGAATTGATCAGGAATTTAAAAATGGAAGGCAAAAGGAATGGCGAATGAGTCTGGTTGCACATCCGATTGGCAAACGTACTGTAAATTGAGAATCGTGTCTAAACTGAATAAAAAGAAGGAGAACCAAAGATAAATTATATAAAGAATGATAGTAAAAAGCTTTGGAGCACCTTAAATGACATTTTAAAAACTCACTGATATTGCCAACTACTTTAATGATTTTTTAATTGTTAAGATTAGCAAACTTAGGTATGACAAGCCAGCAACACACGCTGACACTCCACATCCAAGTATAACTGACCAAATTATGGAAGACAAGCATGGCAATTTTGAATTCCGTAAAGTGAGTGTGGAAGAGGTGAACATTTTTTGTTGTTGTCTATCAACAATGACAAGCCACCAGGGTCTGACAACTTGGATGGAAAGTTACTGGGGATAATATTGGGACTCCTGTTTGCCATATCTTCAATCTAAGCCAATTAGAAAGTGTGTGCCATCAGGCCTGAAGGGAAGCAAAAGTAATTCCGTTACCCAAGAGTAGTAAAACCCCCGTTACTGGCTCAAATAGCCAACCAATCAGCCTGTTTGACCAGATTTTATGGTAAACAAAATGACAACTGACTTTCAGCACACTTATAGGGAAGGACATTCAACAATCACAGCACAAATGACTGTTGATTGGCTGAGAGAAATTGATGATAACACATTTTGGGTGCTGTTTTGTTAGACTTCGTTGTAGCTTTTGACATTGTCAGTTATAGTCTTCCGCTGGAAAAATGAATGTGTAATAGCTTTACACCCCCTGCTATGTTGTGGACAAAATAGTTACCTGTCTAACAGAACACAGAGGGTGTTATTTAATGGAAGCCTCTCCAACATAATCCAGGTTGAATCAGGAATTCTCCAGGGCAGCTGTCTAGGCCCCTTACTTTTTTCAATCTTTACTTTGATAAAAGCCAGGGTGTATGCGGATGACTCAACACTATACCCATCAACTACTACAGCAACTGAAATGACTACAACACTTAACAAAGAGCTGCAGTTATTTTCAGAATGGGTGGAAAGGAATAAGTTAGTCCTACATTTTTGGAACAAATCATTCACTAAACCGTAAATCTTAACTAACTCTTGCAATTAATAATGTGGAAATTGAGCAAGTTGTGGTGACTAAACTACTTGGAGTAATTCTGGATTGTAATCTGCCATGGTCAAAACATGTTTGTACAAGAGTAGCTAAAATGGGGAGAAGTCTGTCCCCTAAATGTACACTGAGAGCTAACATGAATGATATGCATGTCAATCCCTAATTGCTCAAGGTAGAGGAGACATTTGAGTAATTTAGCAGATGCTCTTATCCAGAGCAAGTTACAGTAGTGAGTCGTACTGGTCCCCCATGGGAACCGAACCCACAACCCCAGTTTTGCAAGTGCCATGCACTACCAACTGAGCCACACCTGATGACAAAGGACTAATTCACGACTTGATTTTGTAAGAAGCGTTGACAAGCTGAATGCACAGAGCTGTCTGTTTAAACTACTAGCACACAGCTTGGACACCCATGCATACCCCATGCATTGACAAGCTGAATGTACCGAGCTTTCTGTTTAAACTACTAGCACACAGCTCGAACACACGTGCATACCCCACAGGTCTCTTCACAATCCAGAACAGACTACGGGATGCGCACAGAGCCATAGAGCCATGACTACACGGAACTCTATTCCACGTCAGGTAACTGATGCAAGCAGTAGAATCAGATTTAAAAACAGATGAAAAAATACACCTTGTGGAACAGAGGTGACTGTGAAGAGACACAGACACAGGTACAGACACATGCACACACACGCACTCTGGACACACCACCATTGTAATATTGTTGTGTGGTGGTATTATACTATTATACTGTTAGACATGCCCTTGTGTTCCTCAGTTTAGCCAGTGATAATCTCACATGATGTAACAACAACCCCAGTTCCAGAATGAGCAAGAGAAGAAATAGTGAGGGCGGGAGAGATGCCAAAAACCTAAAGTAACACTTAAAAGCTAAGCAGTTCCAAAATTAGTGAATTTGGGTTAGTGAGAAGTATATTGTTGTTAAATTAGTCAATGGAAAATAAAGACTTTAGTTTGGACTGGTGCTGCAGTGTCTTCACGTGGGGAATGGGGACTCTAGAAAGAGTCTTGAAAAAATGTAATAAAAATAAACCTTATTGAACAGCGGGGACTGTGAAGAGACACACACACAGGCACAGACACAGGCTTACACATGCACATGATAAGACACGTGCTTTACACACTCACACATGGCTTTTGTATTGTAGATGCGTGGTAGTATAGCAGTGGCCTGAGGTGTACACACTTAAATGTGTTATGAATTGTAATGTCATGTAATATTTTAAATTGTATATAAATCCCTTAATGTTGCTGGACCCCAGGGAGAGTAGCTGCTGTCTTGGCAGCAGCTAATAGATATCCTTAATAAATTCAAATACAAATAAAGTGACTCTTTGCCGGGGCTGTTTTGCCAGATTGGAAGAGATACAGCAGCTTCCCTAATGCTTGATGTAATCCTTTCGGGGGGTTTAGAGAAATCTCTGCGTTAAACAAATCTGTGTCTGTCTCCAGAAATTGTGTAAGTATGGTGGGGGTGGGTCCTGAGGCGGGAATTGAGAGAGAGAATACATTTGTAAACTTGGAAAACTCTTTTTATTCAGTTCACACACATCACACACAATCAGACAACACAATATAAACAATATAAATATCCAATAGTCAAAGGTTTATGAAATACAAATGGTATAGAGAGATATAGTCCTATTATTCCTATAATATCTACAACCTAAAACGTCTTACCTGGGAATATTGAAGACTCATGTTAAAAGGAACCACCAGCTTTCATATGTTCCCATGTTCTGAGCAAGGTATTTAAACGATAGCTTTTTTACATGGTAAATATTGCACTTTTACTTTCTTCCCCAACACTTTGTTTTTGCATTATTTAAACCAAATTGAACATGTTTCGTTATTTTTTTGAGACTATATTGATTTTATTGATGTATTATATTAAGTTAAAATAAAATTGTTCATTCAGTATTGTTGTAATTTCATTATTACAAATATATATATATAAAAATTGGCCGATTAATCGGTATCGGCTTTTTTGGTCCTCCAATAATCGGTATCAGTATCGGAGTTGAAAAATCATAATCGTTCGACCTCTAGTTGCTACCATGCTGTTTTGTCATATGTTGTTGCCATATTATGTTCTTGTCTTTATTCTCTCTTTATAATGCTCTCTGGGATAGGCGGGACAGTCGCGTCCCACTTGGCCAAGTGCCAGGGAAAATGCAGAGCGCCAAATTAAAAAAAATACTATAAAAATCAACCTTTCATTAAATCACACATGTAAGATACCAAATTAAAGCTACACTCGTTGTGAATCCAGCCAACATGTCAGCTTTCCAAAAGTATTTTCGGCGAAAGCATAAGATGCTATTATCTGATGATAGCACAACAGTAAACAAAGAGAGTAGCATATTTCAACCATGCAGGCGCAACACAAAACGCAGAAATAAAATATAAATCATTCCTTTACCTTTGACGAGCTTCTTTTGTTGGCACTCCAATATGTCCCATAACATAACAAATGGTCCTTTTGTTCGATTAATTCCGGCGATATATATCCAAAATGTCCATTTATTTGGGGCGTTTGATCCAGAAAAACACAGCTTCCAATTTGCGCAACGTCACTACAAAATATCTCAAAAGTTACCTGTAAACTTTGCCAAAACATTTCAAGCTACTTATGTAATACAACTTTAGCTATTTTTAAACGTTAATAATCGATCAAATTGAAGACGGGCCTATCTGTTTTCAATACAGGAAGACAACAAACTGATGCTATTTTTCTAGTTAAAAAGTCCATTACTTCAAGATGGAAGTACTTCTTCATTACACAAAGGAATAACCTCAACCAATTTCTAAAAACTGGTGGCATCCAGTGGAAGCGGTAGGATCTGCAAACAAGTCCCTTAGAAATCTAGTTTCCCAATGAAAACTCATTGAACAGACAGTGACCTCCAAAAAGGTCTCACAGACATGATTCCAACAGTTTTAGAAATGTCAGAGTGTTTTCTATCCATATCTACTAATAATATGCATATCTTATATTCTGGGGATGAGTAGCAGGAAGTTGAAATTGGGCACACTATTTATCCAAAAGTGAAAATGTGAAAATGCCCTATCCCGAAGAAGATTTATGTAGTGTCGTGTTGTCTCTCTTGTCGTGATGTGTGTTTTGTCCTATATTTTTATTACATTTGTTTTTATTTTAATCCTAGCCCCCGTCCCCGCAGGAGACCTTTTGCCTTTTTGTAGGCCGTCACTGTAAATAAGAATTTGTTCTTAACAGTCTTGCCTAGTTAAGTAAAGGTTAAATACAAATGAAAAGCCATCAGTATGCATTTGTAGTAGTTCATGATTTCGGTACATTGTGGTCACAACGGGGCATGTTAACAGCAACAGGAACACCAATAAAAAATGGACTAGAGGTAGAGGCATTATTAGAAGCATGTCAGTTGCCCAGTAAATTAGCAGTAGTGAAATGTGAAGCTTATACTAGTCGCACAGATAAAATCGGCATAGGTAATCGTAGAGCAGACGAAATGGCTAAGGCGGCTGCCTTGGTGAGAGAAAGTGTTACAGAACCACATGTAAATATAGTGAATACGAAGGCTGGCATTGTGAGACTAAAAGATTTACAGCAGCAAACTAACAAGAAAGAAATATGGGTGTGGTTAGAGCAGGGATGCCAAGGAGACCGTGAAGGGTTATGGTATAACCCTACCACTGGAAGGCCCGTGGCGCCAAGTGGGACACATGTTACTCTTTCTGAAATGTATCATAAATAAGCTGTGAATATGTACTCTCAGTTCAAGACGACGTGGTGGGGAAAAGGCGTGTTAGGAACATTTCGGGACTGGGTTAAAAGATGTGTGATATGTGCCCAACATAATATTGCACCAACAATGCCTACTCCTGCCCGACAGCAACCCTTGCCGGAAGGACCATTCACATCATTGCAGATTGATTTTATAGGGCCACTCCCTCGAAGCAGGGGGAAGACCCATGCATTGGTGGTGGTGGGCAGATTTTCAAGAAGGACGGAAGTATTTGCAACTTCCACAGCATCAGAAAACTATGTGGCACAAACTTGGATGAGGGAAGTGATACCGAGAATTTGTCTTATTTGGGACATTAGATTCCGATCAAGGAACGCATTTCACTCCTAAAGTGCTACAAGCGGCTTTGGGAATCTCCCATGCTTTTCATTGTCCATATAGGCCGCAAGTGGCATGGATTACAGAGCGTCAGAATCGTTCGATTAGGGAGAAATTGGCCAAGACTTTAGGTACCAAAGGGAAGGACTGGGTTACGAATTTACCCGTGGTACTGATGTCAATGAGGGCGTCAACTTACGCCACTACTGGACTCACGCCACACGAAGTGGTGACTAACTGGTAGACCGATGAGGGTTCCAGGGGCTGTTATCCACATGTCACAAATTAGTGATTTGGCAATAATGGGAGAATCTATGTTGTCATATTGTCAGCAAATGACCCATGCGTTGCAGTGTGTATATTCCCAGGTGAAAGCTGCACACAAGGAACAGGCGCCAGGAGATAACAGAGAGCACATGCTGACTCCTGGAGATCAAGAGTACATCAAGATTCACCAGGCGGGGGTGTTGAGACAGCGTTGGTCAGGACCACACACTGTACTACTTACTGCACTCCAAAACCTAGGTCTAATTGGCAAGAGACAGCATTAGAATCGGGAAAAGTATTGTATACAGATGGCTCTAGTTACATGACCACAGAAGGGAAGAGAGTTTTGGGTTACGCTGTGTGCGATGGCAGAGGAGTAGTGAAGGCTGGCCCAATGTCAGCCCAGGGTGCAGAGTTACATGCACTGGCTGAGGCTTGTAGGTTGTCCGAAGGGGAGAATGTAACAATACAAGTCAATTCGTCAAATAGAGCGGACAACTATAGGTGCTGTTATTGTGTAATGCAAACGTCTAGGAGAAACAACTGCTCAGCCGCAAAGTGGTTGGCCAGACAAGCCCACAGAACGGGACTGCCGAGTGATGAAGCACTTAGTAAGTAAAATTAATCTGTCCTCAGTTGTTTGTGTTTCATCTGAAGACGAAATACCAGGTAATAATTTACCTAAAAGACATTACTAACCCCACATTACCCTCTCTTGGCCCTATCTGTCTCTCAAACACAGAAATGACCAGGTTTGGATACCAATACCCATCATGCATCTGACCAATGGGAAGAAGCCCTTTCACATCCTTTTCAATTAACATTCAACAGCATGAATTAACATCTAAACGTCTTCAGATACTACACACACATCAATAACCTTGAGCACACACATCAATAATGGTGCAACCATGAATACAATCTGGGATATGAACATGTACGTCCACCCGGGATATGAGACTTCCCGTATCCCGTACACTGAATAAATCACACACTCTTGAACGCATCCCATTGCCCGTCAATTCCCAGACCAGGAATGAACAGATAACCCTCTACAATCAATGAAGAAATACCAGGTAATAATTTACCAAAAGGACATCGCTAACCCCAGGTTATAGCATTAATGAATATGCGCTTATCATAAACCATTAACGTTTGCGATGTCTGATTATTGATAAACGGCATGTCTTTAGATTATGTAACAATGATCGTCACAGCCCCTTTGACGTTCCATGAAATGAACTTTGAGGCAAAATCGTGCACGCAGCCTCACCGTGCGCTGCCACTTTATGAGCGCTTTAGCAGTAGGAAGGAGGAGATAAAGATAGCGCTTCCGGCTTTCTGGAGGTAACTCTCGGTTGGCACGGCAGTTTGATGCTGCAGAAGTCTTGTTAATTTTCAGCGTGTTTAAGTGTTCTAGGTTAAGTGTTAAGTGTTCTAGCTCTAGGTCGTGGTTGTTATCTTTTGGGACCGCACTGGTTATTGATCGCATGGATTAGTAGCAACATTGTTGTAAAGCTTTGATATGCAAAGCAACAAACCATCAGACAGACAGTGCAACTGCAAGCTTGAAGTCAACAGCTAAGACCCCCTCTCTCCCTTCCCTCTATCGTTCCAGTGCTTTACACTGCAGCAGACTTTCTTATATTTTGATGCGCTTCCTATTGATGTTCAGTGTCGCTGGACTATTATTGCCCTGCCAGACGATAGGCGATAGGCCCTTGGCAGAGCAGGGAAGGGTGTTGCGTGCGTATTCCACCCACACCAGCTGCTGGCTCTAGATGGTGGGTTTGGCGGAGACCAGGCAGCAAAGAGTTGTCTCAAGGTCCTGGTTGGCTCACTCCGACTGGCCATTAGATTGAGGGTGGAATCCAGAATACAGGCTGGCCAATGACCCCATGAGGGTGCAGAATGCATTCCAGAACCGGCCGGGGCAAGAACTGAGGGCCCCTATCGGAGTCCTTGTCAATGGGCAGTCCATGGATCCGGAAAACGTGCTGCGCCATGAGCTGGGCTGTCTCCTTGACCGAGGGTAGTTTGGGGAGAGGAATGAAGAGAGCGGCCTTGGAACACCGGTTGACCACGGTCAGGATGGCAGTGTTGCCCTCAGACGGGGGGAGACCCATGACGAAATCCAGGGATATGTGGGACAAGGGACGGTGAGTAACACGCAGAGATTGCAGAAGGCCAGCCGGAGCTTGCCGAGAAGTCTTGTTCTGAGCACACACTGGGCAAGCGGCAACAAATGCGGAGACGTCAGGAACCATGGTGGGCCACCAAAAGCGTTGTTGCACAAATGCCGGCGCGAATCCGGCAGCAGGCTAGTCTGGAGGAGTGGGCCCACTGCAGGACCGCGGAACGGACCGCATCAGGCACAAACATCCGGCTATCAGGAACCCCAGGGGTTCGGCTGGGAACGCTATGCCTCCCGGACCTGTTTCCCTATACACCATCTGAGTGCCGTTGCCAGGCACGAGGTGGGAAGAGTGGTCTCTGTCTCCGGGGTAATATCCGTGGGGCTATAATGGCGAGACAGTGCATCCGACTTGACATTCTTTGATCCCGGCCGATATGAGAGGGAGAAGTTGAACCGTGTGAACAGCAGGGCACATCTAGTTTGCCTGGAGTTGAGGCGTTTGGCAGTGCGGAGATACTCCAGATTTTTGTGGTCGGTCCATACAATAAACGGTTGTTCCGCCCCTTCCAGCTAGTGCCTCCATTCCTCCAACGCCATCTTCACGGTGAGAAGCTCACAATTTCCCACATTGTAGTTTTTCTCCGTGGCATTGAAGCGATGGGAGAAGAAGGCACAGGTATGTAGCTTCAGGTCCAGGGCAGAACGCTGGGACAGGACCGCCCCCACTCTTACATGTGATGAATCAGCCTCCAGATCCCGGAACGCCCTGTCAGCAGCAGGCAACCACTTGAACTGAACCTTGGGAGAAGTGAGTGCTGACAGGGGGGAAGCCAGGGTGCTGTAACCACGAATGAAGCGTCAATAGAGATTGGCGAACCTCAGGAAATGGGCAAAAGTACAGGACGTCAGGCAGGCTCAGGGCCAGGGCCAGGGGCAGGCAGATTGGACAGGCGGGCGGGCTCAGGGTCCAGACAGGGAACGGTCAAAACCAGGGGGATGAGAAAGGAGAGACTGGGGAAAAGCAGGAGCTGATACAAAAAACGCTGGTTGACTTGACAAAACAAGACAAACTGGCAACAGACAAACAGAGAACACAGGTATAAATACACAGGGGGTAATGGGGAAGATGGGTGACACCTGGAGGGGGGTGGAGACAATCACAAATACAGGTGAAACAGATCAGGGTGTGACTGGCTATCTGGCAAACAGGCTACACTCTATGCAGTCTCTTCTGCTGATGTGTGTGTGTGTGGTGGTGGTACTCTATCTATCCTACTCTTTTCCTTTCGGAAGGGTTAATACCTGACTGGCGCCCAAACAAAATCTTTATCTTTACTCCTCTCTAACAATACCGCTACAACTTGATGGTATTATATCATCCACCCTGAGCACCCCCGTTACACACCCCTGTCATTAGAGCACAGAGTGAAAGAGGGTAGGCAACAACATATCCGCCACTCTGACCCTCAACACGGGGGCTCCTCAGGGGTGCGTGCTCAGTCCCCTCCTGTACTCCTTGTTCACACACGACTGCGTGGCCGCATACGACTCCAACACAATGGTGGTAGGCCTGATCACTGATGACGATGAGACAGCCTACGGGGAGAAGGTCAGAGACCTGGCAGTGTGGTGCCATGACAACAACCTCTCCCTCAACACGAGCAAGACAAATGAGATTATCGTGGACTACAGGAAACAGAGGGCCAAACACACCCCCATTCTCATCAACAGGGCCGTAATGGGACGGATCGAGAGCTTCAAGTCCTTCTGTATCCACATCACTAAGGAACAATTATGGTCCAAACACACCAACACAGTCATGAAGAGGGCACGACAACGCCTCTTCCACCTCAGTAGGCTGAAAAGATGAGGCATGAGCCATCAGATCCTCAAAAAGTTCTACATCTGTACCCCTGAGAGCATCTTGACTGGCTGCATCACCGTTTGGTATGGCAACTGCTAGGCATTCGACCACAAGACACTGCAGAGGGTAATGCGTATTGCCCAGTACACCATGAATATGATTTTACTGCAAATTGTACATACATTTTAAAGAATAAAGCGAGAGCTAACGGAAAACATGTCAGTAACACATTGCACCTCTAGTGGCCCCCCGAGAGGAAAGATTTTTGAAGGTTAGCGAAACATTGCTCTTTCTCCCTGGATTTTCAAACATCTATACTCTAAGTTATATGTGGGTATTTTCCCTCCCAAAGAAACATAGAGTTTTATTTGACTTAATCTCAGAATAGCCATTGTTATATACTTAGAATAGATTAACATAAAGGAGTTTGCAAGACAGACAAACAGATCTGTGACTAGACTAATGTACTGGTAATCGGATGCGTACACTACTTGTATCCATTGTTGTGCTAGTCATCATTGAATAACACAGTCATAATTACTTGTTCATGTATGCTGTGTTATTGCCAAGCATCTGGTCAATATAGTAACACCATCTGTTAAGACAGGGACACAGTGAAGGAAATAGCTGGGTTTATTTTAACAACCTCAGGCTCATAGGGGACTGGGCTTGTCTGGGCTTGGGCTCTGACCAAAGACACTTGTACAACAGTATGTTTCTGTTAGAAGCAAATTCATATTTGTCCCCCTTTACCTCTGCACACAACCACATGGTTAAAGAGTGACTTACAGGAGCAATTTGGGTTAAATGCCTTGCTCGAGGGCACATTGACAGGTTTTTAACATAGTTGGCTTTGGGATTCGTACCAGTGACCTTTCGATTACTGGCCTAATGCTTTTAATCACCTGCCGGCCCATATTATATTATATTATATTATATTGAATCATGTCCTAAAAAGGAGATCCAGAATCAGGTAAATTGAACAGAGAAAAGCTCAAGTTGATCGCAGTGAAACTGAAACTGATTTTAATTCAGTCAATACTACATTAGAACTCTCGCCATTGCCAAAGAAGTACTCTACAAGACTCAATGACACTGATCTTTTAGATCACCTCCAAAAGCTAGTATCCACCACACAGTATTAACATTCACATGCTAATTGTATGATTTCATTATCTTCCTGCATCTTTCTGCATCACAAGATTAAAGGGGACTTAAAGGAAGGGCTTTACGGTTTATTTGTTTTATTTTTCAGTCAGTGTTTAAACTGTGAGTGCTGATTACCATTGGAGATCAGGAATTATAAATGACACAGTCACTCACTCACTCACTCACTCACTCACTCACTCACTCAAGATGTCAAATGCATTACAACAATCACCAAAGAAAATAGAGAATAACAATCTATTTTCTATTTTCTTTGGTGGTTATTGCAATGCATTTGATGTCTTGAGTGAGTCAGGGAGTGGCTGTGTCATTTGTTTTATTAAGGTTAATGAGATAATAATAATAATGATCTGTAATATAATGACCATAGGGTCAAGGGTTACACTGAGTGGAGTATTAGGCCAGACTGGTTCATTTCCTGGATACCTAAAACTGTGTGCCTGTGTGTACAAGACAGTGTTTGCGCTAAACCATTGAGCAGTAGAAAAAATGTGTCACTGACAGGTCAAATTGTCCACTTATTTCCTGCCAATCTAAGTCATATGGGATCTGTGTCGTGGCAAGAGAAAAAGCAAAAGAGAGAGAGGGAGTGACTGAGAAAGAAAATGTGAGAAAGATCCCTCTTTTGTGGTTTTGGCTAGATGGAGTGCAGCTATGGACAGTGATGACTTACATACTGTAGCAGGTAAGGAGGACAAAAGTAGCAGGTTAGGATAATTAACGTAGCAGGTTAGGACAATTAGGTTAAGCATAGAAAATGGGGTAGGGTAAGATAAAATGCTACAATTGTCCGCGACGCGACTCGAACATGCAACTTGGTCCATTGCTCTACTCCATCTATCCACAACTCTCGTTGGTGAAGTGTTATACAAAGACTGAAAATGCCAGCTATCAAACTGGTGCCTAAAGCTATATTGTACCATTTTTTTTGATAGCGTCTCATGTCTGGACAATATCAACATAAATAAAAAATATTTGAAGTCATCATTATGATGGATGAACGTCTTAGATGTCACAGATGTTGCCCATGGAAAGATTATGTTTGCCTGTCTGATTCCATCCATACCACCTTCAGACAATGTTACAGCAATGTTTTATTGGTTTCGAGAGTGAAGAGTGAAAAGATTCCTCAATCAGGGCTAAGCACTTGTCTCCTATTTCATTGAAATGAGAAACGTGATCTTTTTTTCACTAACTGATCTTTTGACCAATCAGATCAGCTCTGATAAAGTTCTGATGTGAAACGATCTGATGTGATTGGTCAAAATACCAATTAGTGGAAAAAAGATCACAATTGGGCTGCCTGTCTAAACACAGCCTAATGCCCTCATATCAATCCTTATCGAACACAGATAACAATTGTGCCCTGCAACTGTCAAAAAGCATTTATTGAGAGGATAGAGACATATTTTCGTAGTTCACATACCATTGTTTTTTAACCTACAGTGCCATGTTGAATGAGATATCCCATGTCTTTGTCTTTCGCTTGCTTGTACTGTAACAGAAAATGTAATGTATTGTATAATCTTACTATGGCAATTTTCTGAAAGGTTGACTAGCCATTGTTTATGTATGTCAAGTCATTTTTGTTATTAGGCCACTTTCACCTGAGAGAATTGTACAATCTGCCCAGTAGCCTAATATAGAACTGCCCTGAATCTGAATCTTGACTGTCTGAATCATATTTGTACTAAACCACATTAAAGTGAGAGAAAAGTACAATCAGCCCAGTCTACAGTATAATCTCTATTTTCTGTACATTAACTATATTACATGCAATGAACATTTATAAGCACATCATGAACATGACTATATACAGTTGAAGTCGGAAGTTTACATACACCTTAGCCAAGTAAATTTAAACCATTTCTGACATTTAATCCTAGTAAAAATTCCCTGTCTTAGGTCAGTTAGGATCACCACTTTATTTTAAGAATGTGAAATGTTAGAATAATAGTAGAGAGAATGATTAATTTCAGCTTTTATTACATTCATCACATTCCCAGTGGGTCAGAAGTTTACATATACTCAATTAGTATTTGGTAGCATTGCCTTTAAATTGTTTAACTTGGGTCAAATGTTTCGGGTAGACTTCCACAAGCTTCCCACAATAAGTTGGGTGAATTTTGGCCCATTTCTCCTGACAGACCTGGTGTAACTAAGTCAGGTTTGTAGGCCTCCTTGCTCGCACACGCTTTTTCAGTTCTGCCCACAAATGTTCTGTAGGATTGAGGTCAGGGCTTTGTGATGGCCACTCAATACCTTGACTTTGTTGTCCTTCAGCCATTTTGCCACAACTTTGGAAGTATGCTTGGGGTCATTGTCCATTTGGAAGACCCATTTGCAACCAAGCTTTAACTTCCTGACTGATGTCTTGAGATGTTGCTTCAACATATCCACATAATTTTTGCTCCTCATGACGTCATCTATTTTGTGAAGTGCACCAGTCCCTCCTGCAACAAAGCACGAACACAATATGATGCTGCCACCCCCGTACTTCACGGTTGGGATGGTGTTCTTCGGCTTGCAAGCCTCCCCCTTTTTCTTCCAAACATAACGATGGTCATTACGGCCAAACAGTTCTATTTTTGTTTTATCAGATTAGAGGATGTTTCTTCAAAAAGTACGATCTTTGTCCCCATGTGCAGTTGCAAACCTTAGTCTGGCTTTTTTATGATGGTTTTGGAGCATTTGCTTCTTCCTTGCTGAGCGGCCTTTCAGGTTATGTCGATATAGGACTCGTTTTACTGTGGATATAGATACTTTTGTACCTGTTTCCTCCTGCATCTTCACAAGGTCCTTTGCTGTTGTTCTGGGATTGAATTGCACTTTTCGCAGCAAAGTATGTTCGTCTCTCCTCCCTGAGCGGTATGACAGCTGCATGGTCCCATGGTGTTTATACTTGAGTATTATTGTTTGTTCAGATGAACGTGGTACATTCATGCGTTTGGAAATTGAACCAGACTTGTGGAGGTCTACAATTTATTTCTGAGGTCTTGGCTGATTTCTTTTGATTTTTGCATGATGTCAATCAAAGAGGCACTGAGTTTGAAGGTAGACCTTGAAATACATCCACAGGTACACCTCCAATTGACACAGCTTATGTCAATTAGGCTATCAGAAGTTTCTCTAGCCATGACATCATTTTCTGGAATTTTCCAAGCTGTTTAAAGGCACAGTCAACTTAGTGTATGTGAACTTCTGACCCACTGGAATTGTGATACAGTGAAGTAATCTGTCTGTAAACAATTGTTGGAAAAATGACTTGTGTCATGCACAGAGTAGATGTCCTTACCGACTTGGCAAAGCTATAGTTTGTTAAGAAGAAATTTGTGGAGTGTTTGAAAAACTAGTTTTAATGATTCCAACCTAAGTGTATGTTAACTTCCGACTTCAACTATTGCTTCATAGATGATTATTAGAGCTTGTCTTCTACAAGGGGTGAATTCTAAGGTCGGATTTTCACTTAGTCATGCATTCATATCAATGGGAGCAAGACTAAGTGAAAATTTGACAAGTGGAATTTAGGATTCGTCTCAAAATAGTTTGTTCTAAGTTGTTTACTCATAGTTTTCTACTCCTCCATAGCTGAATTCGTCCGGCCTACTGACTATGCCCCGGAGTCCCACGTCCAGTGAGGATGAGATGGCCCAGAGTTGTTCTGACTACTCAGAGGACTCCGCCTCTGACAGCTCCCGTGAAGAGACCATCTACGAGACCATAAGAGCCACCGCCGAGCCGGCCCCCAGACACATGGACGACATACACACTCACTCCCTGGTCGTCCGCATCGTCATCCCTGACCTGCAGCAGACAGTGAGTGTGTGTTTGTGTTTGTGTTTGTGTGTGTGTGTGTGTGTGTGTGTGTGTGTGTGTGTGTGTGTGTGTGTGTGTGTGTGTGCTTGCTTGCCTGCCTATGTTTACTCAGGAACGTGTGTGAAGGAGTTGTCTGTTTGTATGAGCCAGAAAGATCAAACCTTCATTGTTTGATGTACCAACTTTTGGGTTACCTTTGGAGTGTTTTTTCACCTATTTTTCTTTTTAAAGGATAGAACTGTTTACTCCTAGACTCATAGACCGAATCATAGGTTTTGAATGTCTTGTAAAATAAGTCTAAGTCTTAGATTACACTTGCTAACATCCCCTCTTTCTCTCGTTTCCCTTTGGTATGATACTGTACATTTGATTTAAGCCAGCTCTGGCCATCCATTATCCTGGCTGTGTTGCATCATTTCGCCTGTCGGAGAACACACGCTGTGTTAACAATCTGTGGGCGTTGTATGGGCGTTGTATCTCGCAAATGTATGGGGACATGTATGTCACTCTGCATTCCTCTGTTATTACCAGACCTGGCTTCAAATACTATTTTAAATATTTTCAAATACTTGAGCTGGGATTGATTGACCGTGCCTGGTGCAGCATCCCGGAATCGCCTCTTCACTGTTGATGCTGAGACGGGTGTTTTGCGGGACTTGTGAGGCATCTGTCCAGTCTGTCCAGAGTTTGCAACTCTGCCTTGAAGGTCAGCATCCTGGAGTCGCCTCTTCACTGTTGACGTTGAGACTGGTGTTTTGCTGGTACTATTTAACGAAGCTGCCTGACTTGTGAGGCTTCTGTTTCTCAAAATAGACACTCTAATGTACTTGTCCTCTTGCTCAGTTGTGCACCGGGGCCTCCCATTCCTCTTTCTATTCTGGTTAAAGACAGTTTGTGCTGTTCTGTGAAGGGAGTAATACACAGCGTTGTACGAGATCTTCAGTTTCTTGGCAATTTCTCGCATGGAATAGCCTTCCTTTCTGAGAACAAGCATAGAGTTTCAGAAGAAAGTGCTTTGTTTCTGGCCATTTTGAGCTTGTAATCGAACCCACAAATGCTGATGCTCCAGATACTCAAATAGTCTAAAGACGGACAGTTTTATTGCTTCTTTAATCAGAACAACAGTTTTCAGCTGTGCTAACATAATTGCAAAAGGGTTTTCTAATGATCAATTAGCCTTTTAAAATGATAAACTTGGATTAGCTAACACAACATACCATCACAGGAGTGATGGTTGCTGATAATGAGCCTCTGTACACCTATGTAGATATTCCATGAAAAAAATCAGCCTTTTCCAACTACAACAGTCATTTACAACATTAACAATGTCTACACTGTATTTCGGATCAATTTGATGTTATTTTAATGGACAAAAAATGTGCTTTTCTTTCAAAAACAAGGACATTTCTAAGTGACCCCAAACTTTTGAACTGTAGTGTGTTTTTCAATTAAGTGATATGTAAGTATGTTAAATTAACATTGCACAAAAAGTGGTTGTTTTCCATGTTATTCGATCAAGAAAAATATTTAATTTTCTGTTTATGTTTTGTGACTTTGCCTATAATTAAGTAAGTACCTTTTGATATAAATGTTTGAGGACAGGGTTTTGTTATTTATGGATTCCATCAGAATGACAATCACAGAGAAATGACAGGGCGACAACTGTTACAATTTCAACAATTGAATCCTGCAAGATACAGTTCTTAAAAATACAACTACCTTTCCTGGAAGATACTGTTATTAATTATTCAACTACCTCTCCAAAGTGGAGATGCTGAAAAAAATCTGTGTCCGTGCTACGGTAGTCTGTATCGGTTCGCTAATTCCAGTAGAGGCCCAGTTCACCCCCCCAAAAATGGAGTATATATTGTTTTTTAAATTAGATTTTAAAGGGGGTGCTGCAACACCCCTATTTCTCACAGCTATGGCAGCACCTTTATCTTCACCACAGATACTGTCAGACTTGGGCCCTGGCAGTGAATAATGGTGTTCCAAATAAGGCACCGTTGCTCTAGAGCACACAAAGAACTGTACATACCTCGGGCTAAACACCTAAACACCACAGGTAACTTCCCCGAGACTGTGGACGCTCTAAGAGACAAGGCATGAAGGGCCTTCTACGCCATCAAAAGAAACATAAAACTCAAATTAGGATCTGGCTAAAAATATTTCAGTCAGCTATAGGGACAAACTCCCAATTGAGACTGCATGCAGAATCCTGCAAAATATTATTTGTGTACAACACAAAACCCCAAATAATACATATAATTGGGACTATACCTGCTAGTTATCCAGAAAAGAGCTGTTAAATTCTACAACCACCTAAAAGGAAGCGATTACCACACGTTCCACCACAAAGCCCTCACCTACAGAGAGATTATCATAGAGAACAGTCCCCTCAGGCCTCATCAATCTACACACAATATCCCATAATGACGAAGCAAAAACAGGTTTTTACATTTTTTTTGCAAATGTATGTAAAAATAAAAAACTATCACATTTACACAAGTATTCAGACCCTTCACTGAGTACATTGTTGAAGCACCTTTGGCAGCAATTACAGCCTCGAGTCTTCTTGGGTATGATGCTACAAGCTTGGCACACCTGTAATTTGGGGAGTTTTTCCCATTCTTCTCTGCAGATCCTCCCGTCCCACCTGCCCAACATCCGGTGAAATTGCAGAGCGCGAAATTCAAACTACAGAATTATAAATATTTAACTTTCATAAATCACAAATGTAATATTTCAAAATAAATATTAACTTCTTGTTAATCCAGCTGCTGTGTCAGATTTCAAAAAGGCTTTACGGCGAAAGCACACCATGCGATTATTTGAGGACAGCACCCTGCACCCAAAACCATAAAAAACATATTTCAACCAGGCACGTGCGACACGAAAGTCAGAAATAGCAATATAATAAATGCCTTTGATGATCTTCTTCTGTTGGCACTCCAAAAGGTCCCAGTTACATCACAAATGGCCCTTTTGTTCGATAATGTCCTTTTTTATATCCATAAAAACTCAGTTTAGCTGTCGCGCTTCAGTCAATAATCCATCCAGTTTCCCTCCATCAAAATGCATACAAAATGAATCCCAAACGTTACTAATAAACTTTTCCAAACAAGTCAAACAATGTTTAAAATCAAACCTTAGGTACCCTAATATGTAATTAAACTATAAAATGTAAGACGGAGAATCGTTATTGTCTTTACCGGAGAAAAATACCAAAGAATGCGTTTTCACTCACGCGCTTGGAAACACTACAGCCAAAATGGGAGCCACCTTGAAAAACTACAATTTCTGGCAAATTTTTCCAAAAACCAGCCTGAAACTCTTTCTAAGGACTGTTGACATCTAGTGGAAACCCTAGGAACTGCAATCTGGGAGGACTTCGCCTTTTAACAACACTGTCATCTCAGATTTTCAAAATATGCTTCTCAACCATAGGAACACAATCATTTGTGTAACAGTAGCTAGCTAGCGTAGCATTTAGCGTTAGCATTATCGTTAGCATTTAGCAGGCAACACTTTCATAAAAACCAAAAAAGCATTCAAATAAAATCATTTACCTTTGAAGAACTTCAGATGTTTTCAATGAGGAGACTCTGTTAGATAGCAAATGTTCAGTTTTTCCTGAAAGATTATTTGTTTAGGAGAAATCGCTCCATTTGGTGCGTCACGTTTGGCTACCAAAAATAAACGAAAATCCAGTCATCAATTATGCCGAACTTTTTTCCAAATTAACTCCATAATATCGACTGAAACATGGCAAACGTTGTTTAGAACCAATCCTCAAGGTGTTTTTCACATATCTCTTCGATGATATATCCTTCGTGGAAGTGTGCTTTCCGTTCTGAATCCCAGGACAAAATGACCGCAACTGGAGATTACGCACGAATTTAGGCAAAGGACACCGGTCGGACCCCTGGAAAATGTAGTCTCTTATGGCCAATCTTCCAATGATATGCCTACAAATACGTCACAATGCTGCAGACATCTTGAAGAAACAACAGAAAGTGCAGGGTCGTTCCTGCTGCATTCACAGCCATATAAGGAGACATTTGAAAACAGAGCTTCAGAGATTCTGCTCATTTCCTGTTTGACGTTTCATCTTTGTTTCGCCTGTAGAATGAGTTCTGTGGCACTCACAGATAATATCTTTGCAGTTTTGGAAACGTTAGACTGTGTTCTTTCCAAAGCTGTCAATTCTATGCATAGTCGAGCATCTTTTCGTGACAAAATATTGCGCTTTTTTCATCCAATAATGAAATAGCGCCCCTATAGGCTTAACAGGATAATAAAAGTGACAGCCATTGAAAATAGTGGTAGGCTGAATTTTCTTGGGGGGGGATGGTTTGTCCTTGGGGTTTCGCCTGCCATATCAGTTCTGTTATACTCACAGACATTATCATAACAGTTTTAGAAACTGTATAGTGTTTTCTATCCATATCTACCATTTATATGCATATCCTAGCTTCTGGGCCTGAGTAACTGGCAGTTTACTTTGGGCACACTTTTCATCCGGAATTGAAAATACTGCCCAATACCCAAGAGAGGTTAAACTCTGTCAAGTTGGATGGGGAGTGTCACTGCACAGCCAATTTCAGGTCTCTCCAGAGATGTTCGATCGGGTTCAAGTCCGGGCTCTGGCTGGGCCACTCAAGGACATTCAGAGACTTGTCCCGAAGCAACTCCTGTGTTGTCTTGGCAAGGTGCTTAGGGTTGTTGTCCTGCTGGAAGGTGAACCTTTGTTCCAGTCTGAGGTCCTGGGCGTTCTGGAGCAGGGTTTCGTCAAGGATCTCTCTGCGATTTGCTCCGTTCATCCTTTCCTCGATCCTGACTGGTCTCCCAGTCCCAGCCTCTGAAAAACATCCCCACAGCATGATGCTGTCACCACCATGCTTCACCGTAGAGATGGTGTATGGTTTCCTCCAGACATGACGCTTGGCATTCAGGCCAAAGAGTTCAATTTTGGTTTCTTGAGACCAGAGATTATTTTTTTATCATGGTCTGAGTGTGCGTTAGGTGCCTTTTGGAAAACTCCAAATGGTCTGTTGTGTGCCTTCTACTGAGGAGTGGCTCCCGTCTGGCCACTCTACTATAAAGGCCTGATCGGTGGAGTGCTGCAGAGATGGTTGTCCTTCTGGAAGGTTCTCCCATCTCCACAGAGGAACTCTGGAGCTCTGTCAGAGTGACCATCAGGTTCTTGGTCACCTTCCTGACCAAGGCCCTTCAACCCCGATTATTCAGTTTGGCTGGGCGCCCAGCTCTAAGAAGAGTCTTAGTGGTTCCAAACTTCTCCCATTTAAGAATGATGGCGGCCACTGTGTTCTTGGGGACTGCTACAGAAATGGTTTGTCACCCTTCCCCAGATCTGTGCCTCGACACAAATTATTGTTAATTCTAATATGTTTTTGTTAATGTTTTGTGTCTTCTCACTTTTGCTAATTGTTAATTTCACTTGCTTTGGCAATGTAAACACGTGCTTCCCACGCCAATAAAGTCCTTGTTTTTCTGTCCCTCCACTACTCAACACTCTCTTGCTTATACAGTATGTCCATCTCTCTCTGTTTCTCTTTGTAATCTTAACTGTTTCTTTTTCTCCCTTTCTTCCTCTGTCTCTCCCCTTTATCTTTATCTATGTCTCTCTGCTCACTCCTATAAATGGGAAACATGTTGTTGAAATATGGAACGGTTATGACTCCCTTGGGATAGTTGTAGACCGTATTATCTACCAAGAGAATTCTCTTCGATTATAATCACAGTTGTGTACATCCCCCCAAGCAGACACCTCGACGGCCCTGAAAGAACTTCATTGGACTCTATGTAAACTGGAAACCACATATCCTGAGACTGCATTTATTGTAGCTGGGGATTTTAACAAGGCTAATCTGAAAACAAGGCTCCCTAAATTTTGTCAGCATGTCGATTGCGCGACCCGGGCTGGTAAAAATTCTGAATCATTGTTACTCTAACTTCTGCGACGCATACAAATTCCTCCCTCGCCCTCCTTTCGGCAAATCTGACCACGACTCCATTTTGTTGCTCCCAGCCTATAGACAAAAACTAAAACAGGAAACGCCTGTGCTCAGGTCTGTTCAACGCTGATCCGACCAATCTTATTCCAAGCTTCAAGATTGCTTCGATCACGTGGACTGGGATATGTTCCGGATAACGTCGAACAACAACATTGCAAGTGCATCGGTGATGTTGTACTCACGGCGACAATTAAAACTTTCCCCAACCAGAAACTGTGGATGGATGGCAGCATTCGCACAAAACTAAAAGCGCAAACCGCTGCTTTTAATCAGGGCAAGGTGACCGGAAACATGACCGAATACAAACAGTGTAGCTATTCCCTCCGCAAGGCAATCAAACATGCTAAGCGTCAGTATAGAGACAAAGTAGAGTTGCAAAATCAACAGATCAGACACAAGAGGTATGTGGCAGGGTCTACAGTCAATCACGGATTACAAAAAGAAAACCAGCCCCGTCACGGACCAGGATGTTTTTGCTCCCAGGCAGACCAAATAACTTTTTTTCCCGCTTTGAGGACAATACAGTGCCACTGACACGGCCCGCAACCAAAACATGCGGACTCTCCTTCACTGCAGCTGACGTGAGGAAAACATTTAAACGTGTCAACCCTCGCAAGGCTGCAGGCCCAGACGGCATCCCCAGCCGCGCCCTCAGAACATGCGCAGACCAGCTGGCTGGTGTGTTTACGGACATATTCAATCAATCCCTATCCCAGTCTGTTGTTCCCACATGCTTCAAGAGGGCCACCATTGTTCCTGTTCCCAAGAAAGCTAAGGTAACTGAGCTAAACGACTACCGCCCCGTAGCACTCACTTCCGTCATCATGAAGTGCTTTGAGAGACTAGTCAAGGACCATATCACCTCCACCCTACCTGACACCCTAGACCCACTCCAATTTGCTTACCGCCCAAAAAGGTCCACAGACGATGCAATCTCAACCACACTGCACACTGCCCTAACCCATCTGGACAAGAGGAATACCTATGTGAGAATGCTGTTCATCGACTACAGCTCGGCATTTAACACCATAGTGCCTTCCAAGCTCGTCACCAAGCTCGAGACCCTGGGTCTCGACCCCGCCCTGTGCAACTGGGTACTGGACTTCCTGACGGGCCGCCCCCAGGTGGTGAGGGTAGGCAACAACATCTCCACCCCGCTGATCCTCAACACTGGGGCCCCACAAGGGTGCGTTCTGAGCCCTCTCCTGTACTCCCTGTTCACCCATGACTGCGTGGCCACGCACGCCTCCAACTCAATCATCAAGTTTGCGGACGACACAACAGTGGTAGGCTTGATTACCAACAACGACGAGACGGCCTACAGGGAGGAGGTGAGGGCCCTCGGAGTGTGGTGTCAGGAAAATAACCTCACACTCAACGTCAACAAAACTAAGGAGATGATCGTGGACTTCAGGAAACAGCAGAGGGAACACCCCCCTATCCACATCGATGGAACAGTAGTGGAGAGGGTAGTAAGTTTTAAGTTCCTCGGCGTACACATCACAGACAAACTGTATTGGTCCACCCACACAGACAGCATTGTGAAGAAGGCACAGCAGCGCCTCTTCAACCTCAGGAGGCTGAAGAAATTTGGCTTGTCACCAAAAGCACTCACAAACTTCTACAGATGCACAATCGAGAGCATCCTGTCGGGCTGTATCACCGCCTGGTACGGCAACTGCTCCGCCCACAACCGTAAGGCTCTCCAGAGGGTAGTGAGGTCTGCACAACGCATCACCGGGGGCAAACTACCTGCCCTCCAGGACACCTACACCACCCGATGTCACAGGAAGGCCATAAAGATCATCAAGGACAACAACCACCCGAGCCACTGCCTGTTCACCCAGCTATCATCCAGAAGGCGAGGTCAGTACAGGTGCATCAAAGCTGGGACCGAGAGACTGAAAAACAGCTTCTATCTCAAGGCCATCAGACTGTTAAACAGCCACCACTAACATTGAGTGGCTGTTGCCAACACACTGACTCAACTCCAGGCACTTTAATAATGGGAATTGATGGGAAATGATGTAAAATATATCACTAGCCACTTTAAACAATGCTACCTAATATAATGTTTACATACCCTACATTATTCATCTCATATGTATATACTGTACTCTATATCATCTACTGCATCTTTATGTAATACATGTATCACTAGCCACTTTAACCATGCCACTTTGTTTACATACTCATCTCATATCTATATACTGCACTCAATACCATCTACTGTATCTTGCCTATGCCGCACTGTACCATCACTCATTCATATATCTTTATGTACATATTCTTTATCCCCTTACACTTGTGTATAAGGTAGTAGTTTTGGAATTGTTAGCTAGATTACTTGTTGGTTATTACTGCATTGTCGGAACTAGAAGCACAAGCATTTCGCTACACTCGCATTAACATCTGCTAACCATGTGTATGTGACAAATAAAATTTGATTTGATTTGAGGCTGAAGAAATTTGGTTTGTAACCAAAAACACTCACAAACTTTAACAGATGCACAATCGAGAGCATCCTGTCGGGCTGTATCACCGCCTGGTACGGAAACTACTCTGCCCACAACCGCAAGGCTCTCCAGAGTGTAGGGAGGTCTGCAAAACGCATCACCGGGAGCAAACTACCTGCCCTCCAGGACACCTACAGCACCCGATGTCACAGGAAGGCCAAAAAGATCATCAAGGACAACAACCACCCAAGCCACTGCCTGTTCACCCCGCTATCATCCAGAAGGCGGGCGAGGTCAGTACAGGTGCATCAAAGCTGGGACTGAGAGACTGAAAAACAGCTTCTATCTCAAGGCCATCAGACTGTTAAACAGCTATCACTAACATTGAGTGGCTGCTGCCAACATACTGACTCAAATCTCTAGCCTCTTTCATAATTAGAATTTGGATCTAATAAATGCATCACTAGTCATATTAAACAATGCCAGTTTATATAATGTTTACATACCCTACATTACTCATCTCATATGTACAGTAAATACTGTCCTCTATACCATCTACTGCATCTTACCTATGGCGTTCAGCCATCACTTATCCATATATTTATATGTACATATTCTTATTCATGCCTTTACACTTGTGTGTAAAGGTAGTTGTTGTGAAATTGTTAGATTACTTGTTAGATATTACTGCATAAGTCGGAACTAGAAGCACAATCATTTTGCTACACTCGCATTAACATCTGCTAACAATGTGTATGTGACCAATAACATTGTATTTGATTTGAGGGGAGATATTATGGGAGGGGGTGAGTGGGTCACACAGTGGGTGGAAATCTTCAGGGTCAATTTTTGTTGACCTACATATGAACCTGATATAGTGTTGCTGTAATGAACTTGGGCTTTGGTACAGAATGTAGAGGGAAAGGTGTGTGAGGGTGTGTGTGTGTTTTCATTTGTGTGTGTGTGTGTGTGTGTGTGTGTGTGTGTGTGTGTGTGTGTGTGTTTGTGTGTGTGTGTGTGTGTGTGTGTGTGTGTGTGTGTGCTAATACCCATAATTCCAAATTCATCAAAACTGAGTGCTCAGCTGTGGTATTTGATCACATGATTGGGTCACATAGTCCACTAGGAAAACTAACACGGTTGAATAATTCAACACGTCCCCACAGTACAACACACACACACACACACAAATTACACAGTACAAGACCACCCACATAAGAGCATCTGAAATGAGGTTGTTTTGTACCCTATAGTGTTGAATAAATCAAGGTACTGGGATTAACTATTCCTCCTCTTTCAATATATTCAAATGACTTAATCTACGTATTAGGTTGAATTACCATTCATTGATGTTGAGTCAACGTATACTCATTATATTAGCATGGGCTTGTGAGTGCACTGGATGTTTTCGTTAGATCGGTTTATCCATTGGTGACTGTAGTTTTAACATCAGTGGGCTGTGTGTGTGTTATCGAGAAAGAGAGAGAGAGAGAGAGAGAGAGAGAGAGAGACCATCCATTGTAAAAACAAACTATGTCTATTTGTTCCCTTTTGTACTTGAACTATTTTCACATCGTTACAACACTGTATATATAATAGGACATTTGAAATGTCTCTATTCTTTTGAAATGAATTTTTTTGTACATTTATTGTTGTTTATTTCACTTTTGTTTGTTATCTATTTCATTTGCTTTGGCAATGTAAACATACGTTTCCCATCCCAATAAAGCACTTAAAATTGAAAAGAGGATTACATGTATGTTGATGTATTTCCCAGTGACAAACTCTCTGCTTTTTCTTTATCTTCTATTCTGTTTCTCCATCCCTATGCCAGGCCTGCTGGAGTTAAATAGCTACTTCACTATTTTATAAAGTTTCTCCTGAAATGTTACCGTTCCATTTCATTACATTTAAAAAAAAAACATTTTAGTCATTTAGCAGACGCTCTTATCTAGATTGACTTACAGCATTGAGTTTTATACATTTTCATACTTTTTTCAAACTGGTCCCTTGTGGGAATCGAACTTGTGGGAATATTTTATTAGATTTTTGATTTTGTTGATTATGTTTTACCAACTGAGGCACACAGGACCACATTACATAAAGTTTCTCCTGAAACCGAACCTTTCTATTTACTGTTCTGAGATGCACTCATGATGAAGCTGGAGCATAATGTAACGTGATGGGAGATGTACTAGCAAAGTAACATACTGTACTGTTGGAATGGTCCTCAGCCAGGCGGAAACAGACCATTGTCTCTCCACAGACAGGTACCAGACATCTGTTCCTGTACACTTATATCCATCCCTCCATCCCTCCATCTCCTCCTCACCTACTTGCTGCCAGCCAGGGGGGGATTATGGGTAGAGTTCAGAGAGTGTTCATCAGCCTCAGTCTTTATCTCAGGCACAGGTCCACTATCCCCAGCTGAGCAGCAGATTCGGAGGTGAACACACACACACACACACACACACACACACACACACACACACACACACACACACAGACAAACACAAACAAACAAACAAACACTGAATGACACGGCCCGTGGCCCATAATCCTCTCTGATTCAGCCAGGTCTGGCAGATGCAGCTGTATTGCTTGTTTGTTCAGCTCTGAGGTAATCTGGCTGGGTGCAGGAGAGGGGTCAGTGGGGTGGTATGGTGTGACTGAGTCATGCTGTACCCGCGCCATAGCTGAGGCTGTGGCACTTAGAGAATATGTGGGACATGTGTTTGTATGGGAAATGTTTTTTAAAGGGATAGTTCACCCAAATTACAAAATTATATTGGTTTCCTTATCCTGTAAGCAGTCTATGGACAAGGTATGACAGCAATCCATACATTGGTTTAGTTTCCCTTGCACTGTTTCCGCATGCTAATGTTTTAGCATTTGTGGCACAAATCCCATTCAAGTTAAGATATTAGTATTATTTCAAATAATTTCCCTCCAATGTTCACCAGAGGAATGTTCCTTTGTTTTAAGAAGACTTTTCCCGTCGAAACTCTAACACGTTCTAAAGCGAGTACTGGAACAATATTTCTAAAATAGAATGTGGGGAATGGTCACAGGCGATCTATAAAACACTAATGTCACATTGTGTGTTATTTTGTGATATCATTAAAAATTAGTTGTGCATGAAATATGAAAATTAAAGTGTTTTTGTTAAGAGAGGGACATGATTTTAGGAGCCATAAGAGATAATAGTTATACTTAACTTTGCACAGTGACAAGTCATGCCCCTGAGTGAGGTCAGAGAGCGTATCAGCCTGATAGAACCGCCCTTTCGAACAAACTGTATAAAATGATGGGTTAAGAATTAACATATCTGACCAGAGAGGCGTAGAGCTGCAGCTCATGTTTAAAGTGGTTTGAACTCTGAATCTCAACACGAGGTAGAGATGGTAAAGTCAACTCCTGGACAATCACTGGGACGGCTGATTAGCTGTCCTAAGTAAAGTATCTAGAAAAGCAAATTGAAGTGGAACCATTCTACTACTTCTTTCTAACCACCGCAGTATGCTACTCTCATCACCTCACTGGGAACTATCGACACGGCTGGCTAGCCTATCTTCAAAGAAGCATCTTCCAGAGTGAATGGAAGGACAATAAACTTGTAGTTCTGTTCAGGACTACACAACAAGTCACCGGATACCGGACGACGGCAGAGGAGAACAACAAGAAACCCCTTTTGGACGATCAGAGCCTTACAAGTGTAAGCCTTACAAGCGTAAGCCTTACAAGCGTTTCCAAGATGGCCCTACATTCATGATTTCTTACTCCAAGCGGGCGGCGGTTTGTGTGTAAAGTATAGGAGTGCTATCAGTGAGAGTAGTCTCTAAAATGTACAAACGTTAAGTGTCTCTGTCCCTTTCTCTCTCTCACCCTCTCCATGTCTTTTGTAAGAAGCAGCCATATTGTTGTCAGTCCACTAGGGACCTGTTTTTAATGTATTAAGTGTGTATGTTCATCCTGTGTTACCTTTTAGTTAGCTAGTAAATAAATCATTAAACCAATTTATGTAGTACTGAATCATAAGTAATGCTCGAGTTTTTGCTGATGCAAGGAGGTTACGACTGTTCAGAGTGATGATATGATAAGAGGTTATGATTAATAAATTGACTGTTTATAGATACAGTGCCTTGCGAAAGTATTCGGCCCCCTTGAACTTTGTGACCTTTTGCCACATTTCAGGCTTCAAACATAAAGATATAACACTGTATTTTTTTGTGAAGAATCAACAACAAGTGGGACACAATCATGAAGTGGAACGACATTTATTGGATATTTCAAACTTTTTTAACAAATCAAAAACTGAAAAATTGGGCGTGCAAAATTATTCAGCCCCTTTACTTTCAGTGCAGCAAACTCTCTCCAGAAGTTCAGTGAGGATCTCTGAATGATCCAATGTTGACCTAAATGACTAATGATGATAAATACAATCCACCTGTGTGTAATCAAGTCTCCGTATAAATGCACCTGCACTGTGATAGTCTCAGAGGTCCGTTAAAAGCGCAGAGAGCATCATGAAGAACAAGGAACACACCAGGCAGGTCCGAGATACTGTTGTGAAGAAGTTTAAAGCCGGATTTGGATACAAAAAGATTTCCCAAGCTTTGAACATCCCACGGAGCACTGTGCAAGCGATAATATTGAAATGGAAGGAGTATCAGACCACTGCAAATCTACCAAGACCTGGCCGTCCCTCTAAACTTTCAGCTCATACAAGGAGAAGACTGATCAGAGATGCAGCCAAGAGGCCCATGATCACTCTGGAAGAACTGCAGAGATCTACAGCTGAGGTGGGAGACTCTGTCCATAGGACAACAATCAGTCGTATATTGCACAGATCTGGCCTTTATGGAAGAGTGGCAAGAAGAAAGCCATTTCTTAAAGATATCCATAAAAAAGTGTTGTTTAAAGTTTGCCACAAGCCACCTGGGAGACACACCAAACATGTGGAAGAAGGTGCTCTGGTCAGATGGAACCAAAACTGAACTTTTTGGCAACAATGCAAAACGTTATGTTTGGCGTAAAAGCAACACGGCTGAACACACCATCCCCACTTTCAAACATGGTGGTGGCAGCATCATGGTTTGGGCCTGCTTTTCTTCAGCAGGGACAGGGAAGATGGTTAAAATTGATGGGAAGATGGATGGAGCCAAATACAGGACCATTCTGGAAGAAAACCTGATGGAGTCTGCAAAAGACCTGAGACTGGGACGGAGATTTGTCTTCCAACAAGACAATGATCCAAAACATAAAGCAAAATCTACAATGGAATGGTTCAAAAATAAACATATCCAGGTGTTAGAATGGCCAAGTCAAAGTCCAGACCTGAATCCAATCGAGAATCTGTGGAAAGAACTGAAAACTGCTGTTCACAAATGCTCTCCATCCAACCTCACTGAGCTCGAGCTGTTTTGCAAGGAGGAATGGGAAAAAATGTCAGTCTCTCGATGTGCAAAACTGATAGAGACATACCCCAAGCGACTTACAGCTGTAATCGCAGCAAAAGGTGGCGCTACAAAGTATTAACTTAAGGGGGCTGAATATTTTTGCACGCCCAATTTTTCAGTTTTTGATTTGTTAAAAAAGTTTGAAATATCCAATAAATGTCGTTCCACTTCATGATTGTGTCCCACTTGTTGTTGATTCTTCACAAAAAAATACAGTTTTATATCTTTATGTTTGAAGCCTGAAATGTGGCAAAAGGTCGCAAAGTTCAAGGGGGCCGAATACTTTCGCAAGGCACTGTATAAAATGTAAAGACCTTTGGAGTTTAGTTTGGGAAATTGTAACTCTTTAAAAGAACCGCTCTCGTGGTGCCCCAGATCCTAATGAGTTAATTGTTGAATGATTAATTTAATCGGGTAACAATTAAACATATTTAGGTTGATTAGATAAATAACAGTCTTCAGATTATTGTCAGAAACCAAGTCACAACAGGATGATTTGGACATGATGAGCAACAAATGCTAAGATTGGTCCCATGACTTAAATGGGATTTGTGCCACAAATGCTAAAATGTTAGCATGTGGAAAGTAGAACTAAACCAAAGCATGCATTGCTGTCATACCTTGTCCATAGACTGCTTACAAGTTAAGGAAACCAATGTGTAATGTTTTTACTTGGATGAACTATCCCTTTAAGTATTTATCTGTATTAGTGTTTGTAGGATAAAGTGTGTAAGTGTTTGTAAAGGAAATGTTGGTGACGGTTTTGCGTGGGAATGCTCAAGCCCAGGCTCTTGGCCTACAACTGAAAGTCTGTGATCCGTTTTTTTTTACTATGATTCTCTCTTTTTCCCTCTCTAACCCTACCCCTTTCAACCCTAACCCACCCCTTTCAACCATAACCAAAACCCCTCACACAGAAATGTATGCGGTTCAACCCAAACGCAACCGTGTGGGTTGCCAAGCAGAGGATCCTGTGCACGCTGAACCAGAGTCTGAAGGATGTGTTGAACTACGGCCTCTTCCAGCCCGCCATGAACGGACGAGACGGGAAGTTCCTGGATGAAGAGCGCCTCCTCCTGGAATACCCACAGCCAATCAGCAAAGGAGTTCCATCTCTGGAGGTAGAGTGCCAGCAAATCACTGAAGTTGTTACATATTTAAAAAGCTGTGATATTTGTATTTCTGTTTATTATGGATCCCCATTAGCTGCTGCCAAGGCAGTATAATGTCACCATGCAACAATATTAAAAATGTATGTGTGTGGAGAAGAACTGTTAGTAGGCATGTGTGTGTGTCTCTTTGAAGTCTGCGTTGTTCCATAAAGTGTAGTTTTATCCGTTTTTTAAGTCTGATTTTATTGCTTGCAGGAGTTACTTGATGTGGAATAGAGTTCCATGTAGCCACGGCTCTATGTAGTACTGTGCATATTCCAGAGTCTGTCCTGGACTTGGGCACTGTGAAGAGACTACTGGTAGTATGTCTTGCGGAGTGTGCATGTGTGTCCGAGCTGTGTGCTAGTCATAGAGACAGTTTGTTGCCTTTAACATGTCAATACCTCTCACAAAGACAAGTAGTGATGCAGTCAATCTCTTCTCTACTTTGAGCCAGGAGAGATTAAGGTTGGGTGGTATACCGTATTTTACAATATACCGGTATTCATGCACGGACCAGTTTAGGTTTTTATTTTACCTTCTATAAGCGTATTTGAATGTTTGGTTTGTTAAATGCGATACGCCGTGTAAAAGGTACATTTGTATAGTTTACTTCGCTACTTGAGTCAACTCTCTGCTCTCTCTCTCCATGCTGTTTTCCACACAGCTTTCCTCTTTGTTGTTCATCAGCCACGAGACAATTGCGTTCAGTCTGCATGTTGAATGCAGCACATGCAACAATGTTGATGACAACAGTGCTGTTTTCACTTTGCTTCTTAATATAAATCCACTAGTGTTCTATAATTACACTATTCGTTTGTGTTTCTTACATCTGCAAACAGCTAGTTTGACATAGCAAGTTGGGCCTTAATCTTGTTAGCCGTTAATGCTAATCGCTCGTTAGCTGGCTAGCTAAATGTACTGAGTCAGTCTGATAATGCCAGTGATGGTGTAGACTTAAATCAGCATGTTGTTTGTGGAACAGTATCTTCTAAATCAAAGAAGAATCCGTGAAGCATGAAAATGTTAGCTACATGAAGTAGCTAAGAGAAAACATTCAATGTAGCCAAAGATTATAGGGTCCCCTAGGAAACACTTGTCAACACTTTGGTTCCTACACTGTCACAATAACTCCTTCCTGGCATTTTCATTTGTTTTCATGTCAAAACAAAACGGTATTCAACGTTCCCACTATTATATTCTAACTATAGTATTATAAAAATAATTCTATATCCATAATTCCAAAAATTCACCCAAAGGGTTTTTCTCTAAATCGCAAGTAAAATTGCATTTGCAACATTTGGTTAAAAATAAGGCCTAGATTATTTGCCAATATTATGCAGCCCTATGTGGCAGTATGGAAAGGATATCAAATGAGTGCAGTAAATGCAGAAATTGATAAAAATGCTGAAAATTATTTTGGGTTGAAGTTGAATTGAACAGTATAAAACAATCAGAATGGAGAAAGACCCATTGAAATCACTTAAAATGCATGTGTTGCCACCCGAGGGTCACACACTACTCATAAAGCACATTCAGAACATTCATTATTTTAAAATATAAGATACCGTCAAATACCGTCACGCCATCTAATTAAAAAAAATACGGTGATATGATATTTTGGCCGTATCGCCCAGCCCTAGGAGAGACTGACATGCATGTCACTGATGTTAGCTCTCTGTGTACATTTAAGGGTCAGCCGTGCTTCTCTGTTCTGGGCCAAGTGTAATTTTCCTATGTCCCTTCCTGTGGCACTTGACCGTATGACTGGGCAGTAGTCCAGGTGTGACCAAACTAGGGCCTGTATGACTTGTTTTGTTGATAGCAATGTCAAGAAATGAGAACAGCGATTTAATACAGACAGACCTCTCCCCATCTTCGCTACCATTGCATCAATATGTTTTGACCATGGCAGTTTAAAATCCAGGGTTACACCAGGCAGTTGAGTCTGCTCAACTTGATCAATTTCCACATTATTCATTACAAGATGTAGTTTAAGTTTAGGGTTTAGTGAATGGTTTGTCCCAAATACAATGCTTTTTGTATTTTTCTATATTTAGTTTAATATTTGCCATCCATTCTAAAACTGACTGCAGCTCTTAAGTGTCGCAGTGATTTAAATTGCTGTGGTAGCTAACATGTATACTGTTGAGTCATCAGCATATTTAGGCAATGTACATGTATTTACGCCCGTATGTCATTGTTGTCTTCTCTGTTGGAATCCTCAATCATCCTGTAGGGTTCATCAGAGTCTCTGGTTAACTTTCATTGAAGTCATAAAGTATTTAGTGGTTGTAGGTGGTTAGAAGGGATACATAGTACCATTTAGAAATGTTCTCATAGAATAGATGCTTGGGCGGTTGTCTGTATTCTCATCCTAGGTTTACGTAATTTCTAGCTGCAGACTAGTAATTATACATCTAAGATTTGCTCTTATTCTGTAGGGATCGATAGTCTCAGAGTTGAACCATTTCCAGCTGTGTAACCAATGCTCCACGTGGTATAGTCTTGTCCTTTGGTAGAGTTGTAGTTTAAACCACTTCACACACCAGCATCACCTGGCATGTTTTGTTTTCTCTTTCTGCATGACCAGGGGGAGAGAGTCTCTGCCAGAAATAGATGACCTATGATAACAAAACCTGGGTTTAGGAGAGAGGGGGAGCCACGATCTACTGCCAGAAAGGGCCACGTCGTGACACAAGTTTATCAACTTTCAAAGCAAAATTACTTTCCCATTGTTTCTCAAATGTAGTGTAGGATATACCATTTTGTAGTCTTCACTTTTATCCAATGTAAAAAACACAATTTCACATTTTGTACATAAGACCGATTTGAGCTGGTCGGTCACATGTGTGGATGGTTTCATTCCTGTGCTGTTTGTAAATAAGCTTGTAGGTTGACTGATAACTTGAACCAGGTTGCAGGCACTGGTTACGGTTTGAAGCTTTTTCTGGGGTGGACAGCTTAATGATAGCCAGTTAATATTTAGGTCACCCTGATAATATACCTCTCTGTTGATTTCAGAAATTATCAAGCATTTCACACATATTATCCAGAAACTGACTGTTAGCACTTTGTGGTCTATAGTACTTCCCAAAATAATAGGCTTTAGGTGAGGAAGGTGAACCTCTAGCCATGGTACTTCAAGAACATTTGACATGAGATCCTCTCTAAGGTCTACAGAATGTGAATCTGAATAACTTCCTAATGGTCCGACCCCAGGTGGTGAGGGTAGGCAACATCAACTCTGCCACGCTGACCCTCAACAGGGGGGCCCCACGGGGTTGTGTGCTTAGTCCCCTCCTGCACTCCCTGTTAACCCCATGACTGCATGCTCACGCACGACTCCAACACCATCATCAAAATTGCTGATGACACGATGGTGCTAGGCCTGATCCCCGGCGACAATGAAACACCCTACAGGGAGGAGGTCAGTGACCTGGCATTGTGGGGCTGGAATAACAACCTTTCCCTCAACGTCAGTAAGACCAAGGAGCTGATCGTGGACTACAGGAAATGGTGGGGAGAGCACGCCTCACATCGACGAGGCTGCAGTGAAACAGGTGGAGAGCTTCAAGTTCCTCGGTGTCCAAATCAGTAAGAACTTAAATTGGTCCACACTCGCACACAGTCGTTAACAAGGTGCGACACCGCCTCTTCCCCCTCAGGAGGTTGAAAAGGTTTGGCATGGGCCTTCAAAATCCTCAAAATCTTCTACAGCTGTACCATTAGAGCATCTGATTGGCTGCATCACTGCTTGGTATGGCAATAGCACCGTCCTCGACCGCATGGTGCTACAAAGGGTGGTGCGGACAGCCCAGTACATCACTGGGGCCGAGCTCCCTGCCATCCAGGTCCTATCAGGCGGTGTGAAAGGAAAGCTCAGAACATTTTTTGTTTGACCTTGTTATTTTTAGTATTACATTGGTATTGATTACTGGTTAGGGTTAGAGCTTGCAAGAAAAGCATTTCACTGTACTTGTGCATGTGATATGAAAACTTGAAACTTGAATATAAACAGCAACACCACCCCTTTGGCATTCCTGCCACATCCCTGAATATGTTGTAACCATGTATTGCTACCACTGTATCATCAAATATATTATCTAAGTGATTTTCAGAGATAGTATATGAATGTTATCTGTTACTACTCGATTTCATGAATCTTGTATCTTAGGCTACTTATGTTAATTGTGGGCTATTTTTAGCGCTTTTCTGGGATTCTTGATTGCTTTTATTGCTTTACTTGGAGGCTTATCAGACAGTGATATTTATGTTTGAGCTGATAGTGGAGGGTGAACTGCACACAGTGGGCTTCCTACTAGGGCACACCGCCTCAGTGCTAACAGTATAACTCAGGTTCATAGCCGCGTGATTCCTGCTGACAATACATGTAGCTGTTGGATTGACAGAGGCATTCAGGGGAATTAGATTACATTAGGTTACTTACATAATGATTTCCAACTCCCCTTGAACAATGTACATTTGCAGCAGCACTACAACAACTCAGCAACACAATGATAATGATCATCTGTGCAGGGTTAGTCACTGATAAGTAATTGTCTCAACGCGGCCTTGAAATGCGTGCACCAAAGTGATTTGGATGGAATCTGTCATTCCTGTAGAGCATCCTCTGTTTCCAAAAGGTGTCAAAGTTATCATTAAAAGTTAGGCCAGCAAAGCTACAGTAGACATTTTTGTTGCCTTAATTGGTTTAGGTGACCCCTCGAGGACCGATGGGAGGTGGGGCCCGATGACCCAAGTCAGCCGTAGAATCTATCGTGGCTGACGAAGTCTCAGACACCCTCACGGTCCGATGAGGGGGGAGCTCTGTAGATCTGAACCCGAGGTAGGATCCCCCTGTGTTGGAAACAAGGTAGAGGACGATGGTGCGGCAACCTCCAAGGCCAGTACTCCTCAGCCAATGAGTAAAGTTGTTCGATTTTTAGAGATGGGGTGCAGTACCCCTCAACCAAACGGTATAATTGGTCCGTGTGGATCAATCAAACCCCCAACTCTAATGTTGTAAGCATCTTGCTCCAATCAAGTGAGCAAATCAGTACCAGAGATTTTATGTTGCAGTATCCCTCAGCCAATCGATAAAGGCGCCACTCCTCCAGACACATTGTTTTAGCCAATCGATAAATAAAGAGGTCCATTTTTGAAAGAGTTCTACTCCCGAGTCCCAACCAATTAGGATGGGCGTCTCTAGGGAGATTGCTACATGACACCATGTCATACATAACTGACTGACCAAAATCAATTGTTTTCTCTATCCTCTATTCCACAGTTCCGCTACAAGAACCGAGTCTACAGGCAGCCCCATGTGGAAGAGAAGCAGATTGCCAAACTTCACACCAAGGTGAGTGGTGTGGACAAACTTCACACTCTGTCCCAACAACCAGCTGGGGTCTCACTGCACACATGCACACAAGCACACACACGCACACACACTGTTGGGAGCAACAGAGATGCTGGAGTGTCACTTTATCTCACTTTATCTCACTGTCAACACACAGACACACAAACATATTGAGTTATGTCGGCCGTTATCACTGTTAGCCTCTGCAGTCTCTCTCTAGTATCCTGTCTGCATGTGTCTCTCCAGTCCGCATGTCTACTCGTTACTTTCCGTAAGAGTCAAGGACGCATGTCATGTATATTTCATTTCTCGCCTGTGCCCACTTTTCCTGGATCCTTGTGCATCTGCTCACACATGCACAAACGCCCGTAAGCACACAAAAGAAGCATTTTGCGTATCTGCCCCTGGTTCATGTGGTGATATGGAGAGAGGAGGTTGGCAGTTATTTGCTCCACAGTAGTCAACCACAGAGATTATTATTCAATGGATGTATATTTCTTGACTCGCCTGTGCCAAACTTTACCTTGATCGTTGTGCATGTGCTCACACAAAATATGCATTTTGCATATCTGCCCCTGGTAAAATGTTCACTGACTGTATGAGGAAAATATTATGAATACATGTTAGATAACAATAATGAGTAAATGACAAAAGTAACTTGATGGCGTGTCCTTTCCTTTCTAATTGTATTGTTATAAATGCGTTTATGCTAAAGCAGTGCACACCTTTGCATTATGGGCCAATGAAGCAATACTGAATTGAGAGAGCAATATCCGATGGAAAACGAAGGGAGAGGGAAACAGAGACGATGGGAAGTGAGCTCATGCTGGTTTCTATAGGGGTGTACAGTTCCATGTATTGTATTTCTGACACATATAGATTGACTCTGTGATGGAGCAGATGTAGGTGTATACAGGTCCACCCCTTACTATGTTCTGCTCTTTCCTCCTCCCCACATTTCTCTCTCTTTCTACCTCCATCTCTTCAAAGATTCTTATTTTTGTCCTCTCCTTCTCTCCCTCACCCTTTCCTACTGAACAGCCCTCCCTCCCTCCTCCCTCTTTTCTACTTCTCCATATTTTCATCGTCATCCTCTTCTCCTCTCCTCCTTTCCTCCTCCTTTTCTCATCTCATCTCTTCCTATTGTGTTTTGGGAGCTGTTCTCTTATCTATTTATATCTGGCCCGGAAAGCAGATGAGAACACTCATCCCAACTTGCACTCCATGCTCCAATCAGCACACCCCAATCATTCAATCTCTCTCTCTTGTCCTCTCTCCCCATTCTTCTATCCCTCTTGTTCTCCCTCCTCCATATCTCTGACCCACACACGCACACACGCACGTGCACGCACGCGCACGCACACGCGCGCACACACACACACACACACACACACACACACACACACACACGCACACACACACACACACAGAGACACTCTCTCTCTCTCGCTAATTCTCCTTTTGTTCTCGCTCTCCATCTCCAGGCCAACTTGAGAAAGTTTATGGACCTCATCCAGCACCACCAGGTGGAGAAAGTATCTAGGCTGCTGGAGAGAGGGCTGGACCCCAACTACCAGGATACAGAGACCGGTGGTAATACTACACACACACACACATGCACACACTCACACATCATGAACACAGGTGGTTTGACATAATCACAGTGCTAACAAGATAGATGCTGCTGAGAAATACCCCCGTGGCTCCTCACATTTAAATCCTCCCACCCACTCCCAAGACGGCACAACCTAGCCCCTGATCAATTCAAATTGGTTTTTAAATTAACACACAGATCAATGGCGACTCGACTCAACTCTACTCAGAGATCTGTACCATTAGCGTAGGGGAGAGAGGCCATGAGCCTCCCTGTGTGGTGTATACAGAGTTAGCAACAGGGGATAAGAAAAGGGGAAGAGGGAGCGGAGATGAACATACAGAGTTCAGAGAAATCTGTTTGAGATTGCTGTTACTTATACTCTATTAGAACTGCACAAACTACCTTCGCTATCAGTCCAACCCAATGTACTCCTTCTCCTACGAAGCATCATTGAACTGGCATTATGTACTGCCAGAATGTACTCCAATGCTCTGCCCATCAATTAACTAAGAAAGGAGGGTATTTGGGGACTAAGAGGGGGGTTAGTTGAGGTTTTAAATCAATCAGTGCAGCTAATGGAGGTATTAGGGCAGTAAGGGGTCGAAAGATTTTAATTAGTTAGTTAGTTAGTGGTATTACGGCATTTTAAGAGCTGGGGACACAGTCAGCATTGTGTGAATAAAGTACTGGACAAGCTGGATAAATGCAGAGCAAATGCTGCCTTTTAGTTAAGGCTTATAAAGAAGTACGTAAAGGAAACCGGTGTTAGGGCTTGAGGCAGGGAAATTGAAGGGGTATTAATGGGATATAAGTGGTATTGGTAGATTAAGCCTTGTTGCTGTGAGATTGAGGGATAAGGGCAGCTTGTAGAATAGCGCTCAATTATAGAGCTCTGGCTCGCTATTGATTTTGGCTGTGGAAGTACACACACAGACATGGACATAAGCATAGCCAGGCACACACACACGCGCACGTTCTGTTCTAAATCCCAAGCTAATTACATCACAATTACATGGGGCTCAGATGTAGGTCGACACCAATTGACCCCGAAGATTTCCACCCACTGTGTCGCCCAGACGCCCCCCCTCCCTCTGTGTCTCATGCAATTATTTTCTATTCCATATTAATTTGAATTGATGGAGTGCATTTCCCGATCTCACAGAGTAATAGGTATCTTTGTATGCCTGTCTTAAAGGTGTATTGTGGGATTGCCACATCCAGGTTTTGGACTTTCGAATTAATGATATATATAGCCACCGATTCTTGAAGAATATAACATAGAAATGCCTCGTGAGTTTACCGTCGTACCCCATCGGAACCCACGGTGTACGTTTTTTTTTTTTACTCCATTGTTTCTAGAGAATGTGATCGTAAACGAACACTGTTTACTATTATGACGTGGTTAAAGCTATCATTGTGATCTCATGGATGGTCAGCCCTTGCATCCGTAGCTCTGTTCATTCATTTGAAAGTGGTTACATTTCTCCAGCCTTTCCTCAGCTGTTTACCAAAACAAGTGGTGGGATTGTTGTTGTTTTGTTGTTGTTTTTGAATTGCAGATTGCCCCTTTAAATGAGCACACTTTGCCACGATGACACTTTCAGTGTTGCAGTGTCATTCATGACAACCGTATACCGCTGTACAGTAGGACATGGTCAGAGCCTGCTATATGATTGTTTTTTTTCTATGTTGTTCAGGTCTTTTAGTAACACAGTAGAGTATGTTAAAGGCCAAGTGCAGTCCAAAACACGATATTTGAAGAGCTATTTGAAAATAAATGCCTGAAATTTCAGCCTGTTTTGGTGGGAGGGAGTTTTGGCCTGCCTGGTGACATCAAATTTGTTGATATACCAATTAGACAGAGATTTCCAAACCTCTGCCAATAACAGCCAGTTTTCCCCCCACTCAGACCACTCCCAGACAGTCCTAGCAAAATTCTTGCTTGAGAAATTCCTCTTTGCTAAGAAGCTATTTGTGTTTCTTTCTGGCCATTTTAATTGAAAACAATCACGTTTATATCCAATTTGCGACAGATTTTCACACAAATGTGAAAAAATCTGCATAAAACAGTTTGCGCATTTTCTACCAGAGATGTGTTCCCATCAAATTGACTTTTTGCCGATAAAAGGCTGTGCGCCTAGTAGTGCACATAGAAATAACTTTTGCCGTTAAATTCCCATGTACCAAATGAAAAATACAAGTTAAATGGGTTTCCATCACATTTTCAACTCTACTGATGGTTTTGTCACAAAAACGTTATATAGCGAATGTTCCCACTCTGGTCTTGACACATACACTTTAGTCAACAGCTCACAGATACAGTGTGGGGAAGCTACCTAAATTATGAGATTATTATAAATGAAAGAGATATTATTTGTATTTGTCAAAAGGCAGTCGAGCATTGATCACCAGAATAAGACCCTCAATGTTTATTGGAACATCAAGGAGCATCAAGTTAGTCACCTTGCACTTTCACCATCCTGTCAAGTTCATCATAACTTATTTCATCTGTAGTTTAATAAACTGCATGCTTTCCCGAGTCGTAGTGGGAGGACCACACAGCATATCATGGCGTGACTCCCAAGTTTACTTCGAAATGATGGTTATTATAGCAACATTTGAGCATAAAGGCTTTTCCAAAGCCATTTCTCGCATTATTCATTTTACCGGCACAAAAAGATCCCACCACGTCGAATGAACAAATGATCTGTCTGCATTAAGAAATTGTACCAGCATTTCATGTTTCCATCAGACCCAGTCGCGACTTTTTTCATGCGTCAAGAAATTCAGCCTCATGGAATGGTTGGATGGAAACGTGGTTCGTAAGTAAGGTACTTAATTGTTACCCGGAAATGGTATTGAGACGGGGAAAAATATGGCTACTATTGGACGTTTAAGCAATGTGTCATGGCCATTATAAATCCACTTATTGACCCGTGGACGGACATCAGTCTAGATGGATGAGTGGTCGAGTGTGGATGAATTGATGGGATTTCGTGGAGCTGCAAGTGATTGGATGATGAATGACACTGTAGAGAAAAGTGAAGATGAACAATAGAGTTAAGGGAGGACCACTTCGATTCCGGAGAACCTATGACTGTGTAAGCACAGAGTAATGGTGTTATTGTCATGCCCTGACCGTAAGAGAGTTTTTTAATGTCTCTATTTGGTTTGGTCAGGTTGTGATTTGGGGTGGGCATTCTATGTTTCGTTTTCTATGATTTGGTGTTTCTATGTTTTGGCCGGGTATGGTTCTCAATCAGGGACAGCTGTCTATCGTTGTCTCTGATTGGTAACCATACTTAAGTAGCCCTTTTTCCCCTCCTGTCTTTGTGGGAAGTTGACTTTGTTTAGGGCACATAGCCTTTGAGCGTCACGGTTTGGTTTTGTAGTGTTTATTGTTTTGTTCGGCGTCATTTTGATTAAATAAAATAAAATATATGCTCACCACGCTGTACCTTGGTCCTCTCCTTTCAACAGCCGTGACAGTTATCACCATCACTGCTGATCTGAGTTTAATTGATGCACATTATTCTCTCCATGTCTATGTTATGTTCTGTTGCCTGATTTCTGCGCATGCACAAATCTGAGGACATCTGGCTATCCACTGACACGATGTGATCATTCTCGCTCATTTTTCAGAATAAAAGCCTGAAACTATGTCTAAAGACTGTTCACACCTTGTGGAAGCCATAGGGAAAGGAATCTGGTTGATATCCCTTTAAATGGGGGATAGGCTTGCAATGGAAAAGAGTAGTTTCAGAAAAATAGCACTTCATGGATGGATTTTCCTCAGGTTTTCACCTGCCCTATCAGTTCTGTTATACTCACAGACAATATTTTTTGACAGTTTTGGAAACTTTAGAGTGTTTTCTATCCTAATCTGCCAAGCTTCTGGACCTGAGAAAAAGGCAGTTTATTTTGGGCACGTTTTTCATCCAAACATCAAAATACTGCCCCCTAGCCTAAAGCCTAAAGAGGTTAAATAAAGAGGTATATTTCAAATCAAATACTTTTAGACTCACTTTTTTTTTTTTTTGTTCTTTTTTTTCTATGAAGTATTCTTTACTTTTACTCAAGTATGACAATTGGGTGTGGCCCCAGAGGCAGAATAATTTTAAGACCCATGATCTACACTGTATCCTGTCTATGTCATTCTACAGAGACCCCCCTGACGTTTGCGGCCCACCTGGATAACGTGGTGGAGATCATAAAGATTCTGAAGAATGGAGGGGCCCACCTGGACTTCAGGGCCAAAGACGGCATGACGGCCCTACACAAAGCTGCTAGGTCCAAGAACCAGGTTACTCTGACGGTACGGACACACACACAGCCACTCACACATGCATACTCACATGAACACACACAACATTAACCCTGCCACTCTTATGGTTACCCATACATTGTATTGATACGTATTGTATTTGTGTTAGGGTTAGGCCCCTACTCTACTACCACATATCTACAACACAAAATCCATGTCAATGTGTGTGTGTGTGCCTGCCTGCGTCTGTGTGTATGCGTGTGTGTTGCAGACCCTGTTGGAGCTTGGTTTGTCTCCAGACTATAAGGACAGCCGGGGTCTGACGGCGCTCTACCACACAGCCATGGTGGGAGGAGACCCGTTGTGCTGTGAGTTGCTGCTACATGAACACGCCACCGTCTGCTGCCAGGACGAAAACGGCTGGCACGAAGTCCACCAGGTACACACACACACACACACACACATACACACATGCACACAGGCACACAAACACGCACACTTACTTGTCCCCCGTACATGTGTGTACGTGTGTGTGCGCGTGCTTGTGTGCGCGTGCTTGTGTGCGTGTACAGATGGTTGATAGCTCTCCTAGACCCTCTCCCTTCCTGTGCTACTCTGATTGCTATCAGCTCTAGCCAGCAGTGACATCCCTCTTCCTGACGTACTGTGCTTTCTCTTCTCTGAAGATGGCACTGTCAACGTATCAAACACAACTCTCCTCTAGGTTAGCCTATCAGTTAACTATCATCAAAACGCATTTACATCCTCCGAAAACGAGCCTTGCCCATGTGCTACGGAAATGCCACCGCTTCCTTTGCGCTCTCCTCCCTCGCTCCCCCACTGAATCTCTTTCGCTCACTCTGTCAACCTGTTTCTCTAAATTACTTTGGATTTGTGTAGGTTTTCAAATTATACTTTGACACATCTTTCCTTATTTAGCACTGGTTTCTTTCTACATCTGCTCACTACATCCCCCTAGAACTGATTCTTCCATCTGATGACTGGGTTCAAACTAAGGACATAATATCCTAAACTCCAGGGCCCCAGTGCTGCCTACTCTGCAGAACACGGACACCTAGTGGACATGGCATGTAACTGCAGCCTGACTCTAGGGCAAAGCCAAAGCAGAGACTATTATATAGCTTGTGTCACCATGTGTATTATATGTTGTATGTTTAAGCAATAAGGCACGGGGGGTGTGGTATATGGCCAATATACCATGCTAAGGGCTGTTCTTAGGGACGACGCAACGCGAAGCGCCTGGATACAGTCCTTAGTCATGTTTATTGGTCATATACCACAAACCCCCAATGTGCCTTATTGCAATTATAAACTGGTTACCAACGTCATTAGAACAGTAAATAGTGTTTTTTTTTATCATAACCGTGGTACCTGATCATAATTATAAAACGGTTGGTTCGAGCCTTGAATGCTGATTGGCTGAAAGCTGTGGTATATCAGACCGTATACCAAGGTATGACAAAACATGTATTTTTACTGCTCTAATTACATTGGTATGTATTTAGACCCTTTGCTATGAGGCTCAAAATTGAGCTCAGGTGCATCCTGTTTCCATTGATAATCCTTGAGACATTTCTAGAACTTGATTGGAGTCCACCTGTGTAAATGAATTTGATTGGACATGATTTGGAAAGGCTTTGTCAGGATCAAAATAAATATGAAAGTTGTAGTAAAACCTGCCTAAGTCTTCTGAATGCCTCACTCTGGGATAGTTTTCACCTGTCTATCATTCTTAAATAGAAGAAGTTTGGAACCACCAAGACTCTTCCAAGAGCTGATCGCCCATCCAAACTGAGCAATTGGGGGAGAAGAGCCTTGGTCAGGGAGGTGACCAAGAACCCGATGGTCATTCTGACAGAGCTCCTGAGTTCATCTGTGGAGATGGGAGAACCTTTCAGAAGTACAACCATCTCTGCAGCACTCCACAATTCAGACCTTTATGGTAGAGTGGCTAGACGGAAGCCACTCCTCGGTAAAAGGCACATGACAGCCTGCTTGGAGTTTTCCAAAAGGCACCTAAAGGACTCTCAGACCATGAGAAACAAGATTCTCTGGTCTGATGAAACCAACATTGAAATCTTTGGCCTGAATGCCAAGCATCACGTCTGGAGAAAACCTGGCACCATCCCTACGGTGAAGCATGGTGGTGGCAGCATCATGCTGTGGGGATGTTTATTATTTTCAGGGACTTGGAGACTAGTCAGGATCGAGGGAAAGATGAACGGAACAAAGTACAGAGATCCTTGATGAAAACCTGCTCCAGAGCTCTCAGGAATGCATACTGGGGTGAAGGTCCACCTTCCAACAGGACAACAACCCTAAGCACACAGCCAAGAAAATGCAGGAGTGGATGTGGGACAAGTCTCTGATTGTCCTTGAGTAGCCCAGCCAGAGACCGGACTTGAAGTTGATCGAACATCTCTGGAGAGACCTGAAATGCGATGCTCCCAATCCAACCTGACAGTGCTTGAAATTATCTGCAGAGAAGAATGAGAGAAACTCCCCAAATAGAGGTGTGTCAAGCTTGTAGCGTCATACCCAAGAAAACTTGAGACTGTAATTGCTGCCAAAGGTGCTTCAACAAAGCACTGAGTAAAGGGTCTGAATGCTTGTGTAAATGTTTTATATTTTATTTTCTTATGTTTAATAAATGTGCAAAAAAATCTATAAACCAGTTTTTGCTTTGTCATTATGGGGTATTGTTTGTAGATTGATGAGGGAAAAAAATATTTAATACATTTTAGAATAAGGCTGTAAAGTATCAAAATCTGGAAAATGTCAAGGGGTCTGAATACTTTCCGAATGCACTGTATATATATATACTGTATTTTTTTATTTATTTGACCTTTATTTAACCAGGTAGGCAAGTTGAGAACAAGTTCTCATTTACAATTGCGACCTGGCCAAGATAAAGCAAAGCAGTTCGACAGATACAACGACACAGAGTTACACATGGAGTAAAACAAACATACAGTCAATAATACAGTATAAACAAGTCTATATACAATGTGAGCAAATGAGGTGAGAAGGGAGGTAAAGGCAAAAAAGGCCATGGTGGCAAGGTAAATACAATATAGCAAGTAAAACACTGGAATGGTAGTTTTGCAATGGAAGAATGTGCAAAGTAGAAATAAAAATAATGGGGTGCAAAGGAGCAAAATAAATAAATAAATGAAATACAGTTGGGAAAGAGGTAGTTGTTTGGGCTAAATTATAGGTGGGCTATGTACAGGTGCAGTAATCTGTGAGCTGCTCTGACAGTTGGTGCTTAAAGCTAGTGAGGGAGATAAGTGTTTCCAGTTTCAGAGATTTTTGTAGTTCGTTCCAGTCATTGGCAGCAGAGAACCGGAAAGAGAGGCGGCCAAAGAAAGAATTGGTTTTGGGGGTGACTAGAGAGATATACCTGCTGGAGCGTGTGCTACAGGTGGGAGATGCTATGGTGACCAGCGAGCTGAGATAAGGGGGGACTTTACCTAGCAGGGTCTTGTAGATGACATGGAGCCAGTGTGTTTGGCGACGAGTATGAAGCGAGGGCCAGCCAAAGAGAGCGTACAGGTCGCAATGGTGGGTAGTATATGGGGCTTTGGTGACAAAACGGATTGCACTGTGATAGACTGCATCCAATTTGTTGAGTAGGGTATTGGAGGCTATTTTGTAAATGACATCGCCAAAGTCGAGGATTGGTAGGATGGTCAGTTTTACAAGGGTATGTTTGGCAGCATGAGTGAAGGATGCTTTGTTGCGAAATAGGAAGCCAATTCTAGATTTAACTTTGGATTGGAGATGTTTGATATGGGTCTGGAAGGAGAGTTTACAGTCTAACCAGACACCTAAGTATTTGTAGTTGTCCATGTATTCTAAGTCAGAGCCGTCCAGAGTAGTGATGTTGGACAGGCGGGTAGGTGCAGGTAGCGATCGGTTGAAGAGCATGCATTTAGTTTTACTTGTATTTAAGAGCAATTGGAGGCCACGGAAGGAGAGTTGTATGGCATTGAAGCTTGCCTGGAGGGTTGTTAACACAGTGTCCAAAGAAGGGCCGGAAGTATACAGAATGGTGTCGTCTGCGTAGAGGTGGATCAGAGACTCACCAGCATCAAGAGCGACCTCATTGATGTATACAGAGAAGAGAGTCGGTCCAAGAATTGAACCCTGTGGCACCCCGATAGAGACTGCCAGAGGTCCGGACAACAGACCCTCCGATTTGACACACTGAACTCTATCAGAGAAGTAGTTGCTGAACCAGGCGAGGCAATCATTTGAGAAACCAAGGCTGTTGAGTCTGCCGATGAGGATGTGGTGATTGACAGAGTCGAAAGCCTTGGCCAGATCAATGAATACGGCTGCACAGTAATGTTTCTTATCGATGGCGGTTAAGATATCGTTTAGGACCTTGAGCGTGGCTGAGGTGCACCCATGACCAGCTCTGAAACCAGATTGCATAGCAGAGAAGGTATGGTGAGATTCGAAATGGTCGGTAATCTGTTTGTTGACTTGGCTTTCGAAGACCTTAGAAAGGCATGGTAGGATAGATATAGGTCTGTAGCATTTTGTCCCCCCCTTTGAAGAGGGGGATGACCGCAGCTGCTTTCCAATCTTTGGGAATCTCAGACGACACGAAAGAGGTTGAACAGGCTAGTAATAGGGGTGGCAACAATTTCGGCAGATAATTTTAGAAAGAAAGGGTCCAGATTGTCTAGCCCGGCTGATTTGTAGGGGTCCAGATTTTGCAGCTCTTTCAGAACATCAGCTGAATGGATTTGGGAGAAGGAGAAATGGGGAAGGCTTGGGTGAGTTGCTGTTGGGGGTGCAGTGCTGTTGACAGGGGTAGGAGTAGCCAGGTGGAAAGCATGGCCAGCAGTAGAAAAATGCTTATTGAAATTTTCAATTATGGTGGATTTATCAGTGGTGACAGTGTTTCCTATCTTCAGTGCAGTGGGCAGCTGGGAGGAGGTGTTCTTATTCTCCATGGACTTTACAGTGTCCCAGAACTTTTTTGAGTTAGTGTTGCAAGAAGCAAATTTCTGCTTGAAAAAGCTAGCCTTGGCTTTTCTAACTGCCTGTGTATAATGGTTTCTAGCTTCCCTGAACAGCTGCATATCACGGGGGCTGTTCGATGCTAATGCAGAACGCCATAGGATGTTTTTGTGTTGGTTAAGGGCAGTCAGGTCTGGGGAGAACCAAGGGCTATATCTGTTCCTGGTTCTAAATTTCTTGAATGGGGCATGTTTATTTAAGATGGTTAGGAAGGCATTTTAAAAAAATATCCAGGCATCCTCTACTGACGGGATGAGGTCAATATCCTTCCAGGATACCCCGGCCAGGTCGATTAGAAAGGCCTGCTCGCTGAAGTGTTTCAGGGAGCGTTTTACAGTGATGAGAGGAGGTCGTTTGACCGCTGACCCATTACGGATGCAGGCAATGAGGCAGTGATCGCTGAGATCTTGGTTGAAGACAGCAGAGGTGTATTTAGAGGGGAAGTTGGTTAGGAGGATATCTATGAGGGTGCCCGTGTTTAAGTCTTTGGGGAGGTACCTGGTAGGTTCATTGATAATTTGTGTGAGATTGAGGGCATCAAGTTTAGATTGTAGGATGGCATGTTCCAGTTTAGGTCGCCTAGCAGCACGAGCTCTGAAGATAGATGGGGGGCAATCAGTTCACATATGGTGTCCAGAGCACAGCTGGGGGCAGAGGGTGGTCTATAGCAGGCGGCAACGGTGAGAGACTTGGTGGAGGTGGAGGTGGATTTTTAAAAGTAGAAGTTCAAATTGTTTGGGTACAGACCTGGATAGTAGGACAGAACTCTGCAGGCTATCTTTGCAGTAGATTGCAACACCGCCCCCTTTGGCAGTTCTATCTTGTCTGAAAATGTTGTAGTTTGGAATTAAAATGTCTGAATTTTTGGTGGTCTTCCTAAGCCAGGATTCAGACACAGCTAGAACATCCGGGTTGGCAGAGTGTGCTAAAGCAGTGAATAGAACAAACTTAGGGAGGAGGCTTCTAATGTTAACATGCATGAAACCAAGGCTATTACGGTTACAGAAGTCGTCAAAAGAGAGCGCCTGGGGAATAGGAGTGGAGCTAGGCACTGCAGGGCCTGGATTCACCTCTACATCGCCAGAGGAACATAGGAGGAGTAGAATAAGGGTGCGGCTAAAAGCAATAAGAATTGGTCGTCTAGAACGTCTGGAACAGAGAGTAAAAGGAGGTTTCTGGGGGTGATAAAATAGCATCAAGGTATAATGTACAGACAAAGGTAAGGTAGGATGTGAATACAGTGGAGGTAAACCTAGGTATTGAGTGATGAAGAGAGAGATATTGTCTCTAGAAACATCATTGAAACCAGGAGATGTCATTGCATGTGTGGGTGGTGGAACTAATAGGTTGGATAAGGTATAGTGAGCAGGACTAGAGGCTCTACAGTGAAATAAGCCAATAAACACTAACCAGAACAGCAATGGACAAGACATATTGACATTAAGGAGAGGCATGCTTAGTCGAGTGATCAAAAGGGTCCAGTGAGTGGAGAGGTTGGTTGAGGGTCACGGCGATTTAGACAGCTAGCCAGGCCATCGGTAGCAAGCTAGCATAGGATGGAGGTATGTTGTTAGCCACCTCTTGCGTTCGGTCAGTAGATTAGTGAGGTTCCGTGTGGTAGAGGGGATTAATCCAAATCACACAACAACAACAAAACTAAGAACAATAGATATAGTTATAGAGGCCCAAGAAGAAAACATGATAATAATAAAAATAAATAAATTGTCTGATTGTCTATTCAGATAGCAGCCGGTAAGACAGCTAACGGTTAGCGGGCCGCAGATGGGCGTTCAGGTAACGTTGCGACGGAGGAGCCAGCCGGATCTCCTTCAGGTAGATAACGTCGGCAGTCCAGTTGTGAAGGCCCGGTGGGGCTCCGCGTAGGCAGTAAAACGGGTCCGGATAGGTGACTGCAGCCCAGGAGTGAATGATGGAACTCAGGAGTGATTGACGGAGCTGGCTAGCACCGGAATAATTGATGTTTGCTCCGGAATCGACGAAAGCCGATTGTCACACGGATAGCAGCTAGCTAGCTGTGAGATCCAGGTATGAATGTCCAGAGAGCAGTTGAAATCCAGGGACATGGAGAGAAAAATTGGTCCGGTATGTTCCGTTCCGAGCCGCGCTGCGCCGTACAAAACTGGCGATAGATTTTCGATAGATTTTCGAGCTAAAGGATAGCTGATGACCACAAGCTGAATACTAACGATTTGCCAGTAAAGAAGCTAACTAGTTTCTGATTAGCTTCTGGATTAGCTTCTGGGCTAGCTCCTGGCTAGCTTCTGGATAGTTTCTGGCTAGCTTCTTGGAGTTTCTGGCTAGCTTCTTGGAGGATTACAGATCTGAGGTAAATAATACTTTTTTATAAATATAAATTGGTGAGGCGGGTTGCAGGAGAGTGTTTTGAAGATGAGTTGATGAAAAATAAAAATAAAATGTATGTGAAAAAAGTTGTAAATATATATATATATATACAGGACACGACAAGACGAGGACAAAAGACGTCTGAACTGCTATGCGATCTTGGAGTAGTGTATATGTGTATCTAAAAGGGATTCAATTGTATTATTATACAGATCTACACAACCTGCTCCACATTTTCAAAGTGAAAGAAAAAATATAGAACATTTTCTAAATTAATAAAAACAAAAATTGAAACGAACATGTCTTGATTGCGTAGGATTCTACCAACTCAAGACAACTCTTAGGGAAACATATATCCATTGTTTTTGTCAAAATTGCTCAAGCTCAATAAATTTGGTTGGGAATCATTGATGGACAGGGATATTCAAACCTTGTCTTGGATTTTCAAACAGATTTAAATAAGGACTGAGACTTAACCCATTAGGAACACTGAACTCCTCTTTTAAAGCAATCTGGTGTGTCATTGGTTTTAAAATTTCTGTAATTGTCACACTGAATTGTAAAACTATCCCAGAGTGAGGCATTCAGAAGACTGAGGCAGGTTTTTTTTACTACAACTTTCATATTTCTTTTGATCCTGACAAACTCCCCTGTCCCTGCCGGTGACAAGCATACACACTCAAACCATGATAATGCCCCCACCACATGACTTGAACATACAGATGGTTTCACTCTGTGATGTCTTGTATTGGATTGAAAGTTTTGATTTTAAGCCAAAAAGTTAATTTCCTTGCCATGTTGTCTACAGTATTACTTAAGGGCCTTCATGCAAACATAATGGAGGATTTTAAATAGGTTTTTTTTAACACAGGCTTCCTTTTTTCCCACTTTGTCATACAGGCTAGTAATGTGGAGAGAATGCAATGTTGTGAAACCCTCTGTATTTTCGATTATTTGTGTTTTTGTATTTATTAGGGATACCCATTAGTTCCTGCTGCCAAGGCAGCAGCTACTCTTCCTGGGGTCCAAACACATTAAGGCACTTACCTCACATGTAAAACAGTACATCATATAACATTATTATACAACTACATATCTACGATACAACATGTATAATACCACCATACAACAATATTACAATGTACGTGTGTGTAGAGAGCGCGTGCCAGCGTTTGTGTGCGTATGCGTGTGTCTATACTTTTGTGTGTGTCTCTTCACAGTCGCCGCTGTTCCACTAGGGCATGGGTGTCAAACTCTGGCCCGCGGGCCAAATTTGGCCCGCGGGGTAATTATATTTGGCCCGCGAGACAATACCAAATTACTACTAGAGCTGGCCCGCCGGTATTATACAGCGCATTCACCACTAATACTACGAATCCCATAATGCTCTGCTGTTTTCGCGCGCCAATCAGGACAGGACCCAGAAACGCTCTCTCCTCTGTGACAGTAGTCATAGCAACATAGACGCTACAACTGTCAGCGAGCTAACCCTTCCCAAAAATGGCGAAAATAAAGGCAGAAAACAGGAGCTTTCTGGACAAGTGGGAGGCAGAATATCTGTTTACATATGTAAAAGACAAACCTGTTTGTCTTGTTTGTGGAGTCAACGTGGCTGTAAGTAAGGAGTACAACATTAGACGACACTATGAAACGAAACACCATGACAAATACAAGGACCTGGACATGACTCAAAGGAGCCAGAAAGTAGAGGAGATAAAAATAAGTTTGGTTTCACAACAGAATATGTTTAAAAAAGCCACATCACAAAGCGAGGCTGCTGTAAAGGCTAGTTATACAGTGGCAGCAGAGATCGCAAAATCAGCCCGGCCCTTTAATGAGGGAGAGTTCATGAAAAAGTGCATGATGAAGGTTTGTGACCTCGTATGCCCAGAGAAAAAACAAGCATTTTCAAACGTGAGCCTGAGCAGGAACACAGTAGCTGATCGCACATGTGATCTTGCCACCAATCTGTATGACCAGCTGATGGAAAAGGGAAAAGATTTTGTTGCGTTCTCCCTCGCTGTGGATGAGAGCTGCGACGCATCTGATACTGCTCAGCTGTCAGTCTTCATCCGTGGAGTGGACTCAAATCTGTGTGTTACGGAGGAGCTATTAGGATTCAAATCAATGCATGGCACAACCACAGGAAAGGAAATCTTTGAGGAGGTTTCCAAATGTGTAACTGAAATAAAGCTGCCGTGGGATAAACTTGTTGGATTAACGACAGATGGTGCGCCAGCGATGTGCAGTAAAAAGAGTGGACTGGTGGGCATGGTTCGGGAGAAGATGCGGGAAGAGAACTGTGCAGGTGAGCTAACTGTTTACCACTGCATCATACATCAGGAAGCACTGTGTGCCAAAGCCCTAAAGATGGAACATGTTATGACCACAGTAACACAGGTAGTTAACTTTATAAGAGCCAAAGGTCTAAATCACCGCCAGTTTAAATCTTTTCTGGAGGAGTGTGGTTCGGAATACGCAGACGTGCCGTATCACACAGAGGTGAGATGGCTAAGCAGAGGAAAAGTACTGAACAGATGTTTCAAGCTGCGTGAGGAAATATGTCAATTCCTGGAAACCAAAGGGAAGGACACAGCAGAGCTCCGGGAGCAAAAGTTCCTGTGTGAGCTGGCCTTTCTCTGTGACATCTCGATGCGCTGAACCTGCAGCTTCAGGGGCGGGGGCGCATCATCACAGACATGTACGCTGCAGTGAGGGCCTTCAAAACTAAACTGTGCCTGTGGGAGAATCAGATGCTGCAAGGAAACCCTTGCCATTTTCCCTGCTGCCAATCCATAATAGCGCAGATCTCTACCGCCGTGTTCCCATGCGCACAGTTTGCTGAAAAACTCAGTGTTCTCGCCGCTGAGTTTAGCCGGCGATTTGACGACTTCGATGTCCAGAAATGCAAGTTTGAACTGCTTAGTAATCCCTTCGCAGTTGATGTGGAAAATGCACCAACCAACATCCAAATGGAGCTGATTGAACTCCAGTGCAACGACACGCTGAAGTCAAAGTATGATGCTGTGGGCGCCGCACAGTTTCCACGGTTCATCCCTGACACAATGCCTCAGCTCCGCACCCAAGCTGCTCAGATGCTCTCCATGTTCGGCAGCACTTATCTATGCGAGCAACTTTTCTCCTCGATGAAGATGACCAAAACAACTCATAGGAGACGTCTGACTGATAAACATCTTCGCTCGATACTGAGGATTTCTTCAGCTCAGAGCTTGAGCCCAGACATTGATGAACTAGCATCCAAGAAGAGATGCCAGGTATCTGGCTTGGGCACATCAGATTAGACCAGTGTGCAATAATTAACGTTTTCTTTATGCACTTTTTCTTGCTACAAGGCATGGGCTTGAATGGTTGATTGATTTATTATAATTTTATTTGTAAAATTATTAGCCAGTGGAAAAAGTTTATTTTGGTATTTAAATCAGAAGGCTGCAAATAGAAAAGAGGCATACACTTTTTATTTAAATTTTATTTATTTAATAAATGAATGCCATTGATGTGTTTTTTCATTTGAAATTCGATTTTGCATGTCTCCACTATTAAATTATATATTGTATGGTAATAAGCGATGCTTGTTCCATATTCAATGTTAAAGCAAAACTTGTTTGGGTCCATATTAAAAGGTTAATTTGTTCAATGTTGGCCCGTGACTTTGTTCAGGTTTTACATTTTGGCCCACTGGGTATTTGAGTTTGACACCCCTGCACTAGGGGTATTTTTACCTGTTTATCAAATTTGATTCTACTGCTTTCATGTGTTACCTGATGTTGAATAAAGTCCCATGTAGTCATGGCTCTATGTAGTACTGTGCGCATCCCATAGTCTGTGCTGGACTTGGGGCTTGTGAAGAGACCTTTGGTGGCATGTTTTGTGGGGTATGCATGGGTGTCCGAGCTGTGTGCCAGGAGTTTAAACAGACAGCTCGGTACATTCAGCTTGTCAACACTTCTTACAAAAACAAGTACTGATGAAGTCAATCTCTCCTCTATTTTGAGCCATGAGATATTGACATGCATTTCATTAATATTAGCTCCCCATGTACTTTTAAGTGCAAGCCGTGCTGGCCTGTTCTGGGCCAATTGTAATTTTCCATTTTAAAGTCCCTCTTTGTGGCACCTGATCACAATACTGAACAGTAGTACAGGTGTGACAAAACTAGAGCCTGTAGGACCTGTCTTGTTGATTGCTTTGTTAAGAAGATATGCAGTGCTTTATTATGGACAGACTTCTCCCCATCTAAGCTACTCATGTATCAATATGTTTTGACAATGACAGTTAAAATGTTGTATTTATTTTTTATTAAACTAGGCAAGTCAGTTAAGAACAAAATCTTATTTACAATGACGGCCTACTCCCACCAAATCCGGATGACGCTGGGCCAATTGTGTGCCGCCCTATGGGACCCCCAATAACGGCCGGATGTGATACAGCCTGGATTTGAACCAGGTACTATAGTGATGCCTCTTGCACTGAGATGCAGGGCCTTAGACCGTTGTGCAACTCGGGAGCAGTGACTAAACTACAATCTAGGGTTACTCCAAGCAGTTTAATCACCTCAACTTGCTCAATAACCACATTAAATGAATCATGTAACAATTATCTCAGTAACTTAGGGCACCATGGGAACTTATTTAATGAATGACTATCTCCCGAATTAAACTCTTATAAGATTTATTCATATCTATAGATAAGTCACTTATTAATGTATTTTTTACCTCATATCAGTCTCCTTAATATTCTATAAATATGCACGAACCCTAGTCTACATGATGACTCAGTTTACACAAATTGGCTTAATTATTTATTTACTAACTAAAAATATAATTACACAGAAATACATAAACGCACACAGTATAGGTTGAATTGATTACTAACATAATGCAATGAAAAGTCCCTAGTGGACTAACCCGATATGACAGCTGGTTACACAATGAAAGGGGTGGGGAAAGAAAGAGTGGGAGAAGGAGAGACAAAGGAATTAACCTATCGTACATACAGTTGAATAATATGCTCATCATAAATATGTTAACCTGACCCCTTGAATGCGTACACCTTCAGAGATACAGTTATTTAGTTATACCATCCTTAATGACATCACAAAACAACTTATTTGACATGATTATTGTTTGGAGCCCCACCAACCATTTCCCACATTATTTATGAAGAAACATTGTTTCATTATCCACTTTTGGATGTTGGATTTTTGGTGGCAGATTCTCTCTCAACACACAAAGGATTTTTCCATTGTTCTCCATACTGCCGTGCATGAAGATACATTTTACGACCGGTCGTTAAAGTCCTAGAACCGGCCCCACTCTCTTTGATCCTCAACCAGGAGGGAAAGTCATGACACTAACTGCAGTTCTTTGTTAAGTGTTGCAGCCGCTGTCATATCAGCCGCTGTGGTAGCTGACATGTACAGTGTTGAGTCATCCGCATACATAGACACACCGGCTTTAGTCAAAGTCAGTGGCATGTTGTTAGTAAAAATGTTAAAAAGTAAGGGGCCTGGCGGCCCTGGCGAATTCCTGATTCTACCTGGATTATGTCAGAGAGGATTCCATTAAAGAACACCCTCTGTGTTCTGTTAGACAGGTAACTCTTTACCCACAATACAGCAGGGGGTGTAAAGCCATAACATATACGTTTTTCCAGCAGATCGATAATGTCATAAGCCGCACTGAAGTCTAACAAAACAGCACACACAATATTTGTATTATCAATTTCTCCTAGCCAATCATCAGTCATTTGTGTAAGTTCTGTAATTGTTGAATGTCTTTCCCTATAAATGTGCTGACCAATTGGCAAGTGTCTTCACTGACATTTTCAACCTCTCCCTGTCTAAGTCTGTAATACCAACATGTTTCAAGCAGACCACCATAGTCCCTGTGCCCAAGAACACTAAGGTTACCTGCCTAAATGACTACCGACCCGTAGCACTGCTTTGAAAGGCTGGTCATGGCTCACATCAGCACCATTATCCCAGAAACCCTAGACCCACTCCAATTTGCATACTGCCCCAACAGATCCACAGATGATGCAATCCTTATTGCACTCCACACTGCCCTTTCACACCTGGACAAAAGGAACACCTATGTGAGAATACTATTAATTGACTACAGCTCATAGTGCCCTCAAAGCTCATCACTTAGCTAAGGACCCTGGGACTAAACACCTCCCTGTGCAACTGGATCCTGGACTTCCTGACGGGCTGCACCCAGGTGGTGAGGGTAGGTAACAACACATCCGCCACACTGATCCTCAACACGGGGGACCCTCAGGGGTGCGTGCTCAGTCCCCTCCTGTACTCGCTGTTTCCTCATGACTGCACGGCCAGGCACGACTCCAACACCATTTTTAAATTTGCCGATGACACAACAGTGGTAGGCCTGATCACCGACAACGATGAGACAGCCTATAGGGAGGAGGTCAGATACCTGACCGTGTGGTGCAAGGACAACTGCCTGTTATGGCAATTGCTCGGCCTCCAACTGCAAGGCACTAAAGAGGGTAGTGTGTACGGCCCAGTACATCACCGGGGCCAAGCTTCCTGCCATTCAGGACTTCTATACCAGGCGGTGTCAGAGAAAGGCCCTAAAAATGGTCAAAAACTCCAGCCACCCTACTCATAGACTGTTCTCGGCAAGCGGTACCAGAGCGCCAAGTATAGGTCCAAGAGGCTTCTAAACAGCTTATAACCCCAAGCCATAACACTCCTAAACATCTAATGAAATGGCTACCCAGACTATTTGCATTGCCCCCCTCCCCCTCTTCTATGCTGCTGATACTCTGTTACTATCTATGCATTATCTATGTCACTTTAATAACTCTACCTACAGTTGAAGTCAGAAGTTTACATACACCTTAGCTAAAAGGATTTAAACTCTGTTTTTCACAATTCCTGAAATTTAATCAGAGTAAAAATCCCCGGTCTTAGGTCAGTTAGGATCACCACTTTATTTTAAGAATGTGAAATGTTAGAATAATAGTAGCGAGAATGATTTATTTAAGCTTTTATTTCTTTCATCACATTCCCAGTGGGTCAGGAGTTTACATAGACTCAATTAGTATTTGGTAGCATTGCCTTTAAATTGTTTAACTTGGGTCAAACATTTCGGGTACCCTTCCACAAGCTTCCCACAATAAGTTGGGTAAATTTTGGCCCATTCCACCTGAAAGACCTGGTGTAATTGAGTCAGGTTTGTAGGCCTCCTTGCTCGCACACACTTTTCCAGGTCTGCCCACACATTTTCAGTAGGATTGAGGTCAGGACTTTGTGATGGACACTCCAATGCCTTGACTTTGTTGTCCTTAAGCCCCTTTTCCACAATTTGGGTCTTCCACTAACTGGAAGACCCATTTGCGACCAAGCTTTAACTTCCTGACTGATGTCTTGAGATGTTGCTTCAACATGTCCACGTAATTTTCCTCCCTCGTGATGTCATCTATTTTGTGAAGTGCACCAGTCCCTCCTGCAGCAAAGCACCCCCACAAATTGATGCTGCCACCCCCGTGCTTCACAGTTGGGATGGTGTTCTTCGGCTTGCAAGCGTCCCCTTTTTCCTCCAAACATGACGATGGTCATTATGGCCAAATAGTTGTATTTTTGTTTCATCAGACCAGAGGACATTTCTCTAAAAAGTATGATCTTTGTCCCCATGTGCAGTTGCAAACCATAGTCTTGCTTTTTTATGGCGGTTTTGGAGCAGTAGCTTCTTCCTTGCTGAGCGGCCTTTCAGTGTATGTCGTTATAGCACTCATTTTACTGTGGATTTCGATACTTTTGTACCTGTTTCCTCCAGCATCTTCACAAGGTCCTTTGCTGTTGTTCTGAAAGTGAAAGAATCTGTCTGTAAACAATTGTTGGAAAATGACTTGTGTCATGCACAAAGTAGATGTCCTAACCGACTTGCCAAAACTATAGTTTGTTAACAAGACATTTGTGGAGTGTCAACATTGGATCATTCAGAGATCCTCACTGAACTTCTGGAGAGAGTTTGCTGCACTGAAAGTAAAGGGGCTGAATAATTTTGCACGCCCAATTTTTGAGTTTTTGATTTGTTAAAAAAGTTTGAAATATCCAATAAATGTCGTTCCACTTCATGATTGTGTCCCACTTGTTGTTGATTCTTCACAAAAAATACAGTTTTATATCTTTATGTTTGAAGCATGAAATGTGGCAAAAGGTCGCAAAGTTCAAGGGGGCTGAATACTTTCGCAAGGCACTGTACCTTAGCTTATATGTAAGCTTTCTCCCTTCTGAAACTAAGTTTACAACCTTTATTCTACAAGACAAACTTGCACATGTTTAATAACACAGAATAATAAAAACATAACATATCAATGCTCTTTAAGTTACATGAGAACCAGTATCTAAACACAGGCCTCCTCACAACATATAGGACATACATCCCTGTAAGTCCTCATGCTCAGAAATATACTCAGGAATAGAGTATAGGGCAGTGAAATCATTCATATTCCAAATCATAAGTAACAACCCAACTATTTATCCAACCAATATTTAGTATAGCATTCCTCAGTGATTCAAATTTGTCTTATCACTCAAAGTAAAAACCTCAATTTAACACACATCAATATTAGCAGATTTACTTACATTCAGTATAATTATCCCATAATTCTACTATTAACTTTTTTAATCATGATTATACTACAGATCAGTATCTCAATGCATTCTTAATCTAAATTACTACAATTTACATGGTGTAGACCTCTTCAATCAACCTGATACCACAAAAGTATAAACAATTTAATGGCACAGTTGACCAACCCCCCCCCCCCCCCCTCTCAGGCACTGCATCTTCTGGCGTCTCTTTCGTTTTTCTTCAGATAGCTTTACAGTTCAAAGTGGACGGCCCATGATAATGTCCCAATTTCAATGTCTCATCTTTACCACTCATGTCTTGTCCATTCGTCAACCAATATACTAGCATCATAAGAAAATGTTAGAACAATCTTTCTCCATGATCACTCCAAGTGGACTCTCACAGTATGAGAGAAACATGAAAGAAAAGCAGTAGATAGCTTAAATCTGATACTGTACACCAATTTCTGGCTTGGTTCTTTTCTCTCGGTAGAAGTGGTTTGGAAAGCCTTCAACGCCTTTGTCACTCTTCTTCAGCCAGTTAGAGGGGGTTTTGAGGTACACACACCATTCGGTCCAATTATCTCTTCCATGCATTAAGATACCGTCTGATGTCACTTTTCATGATAACCTCGAAAGAACAGATCAGAACAACAGTTTAGTTCAGTTCATTAACTACATGATAAATTATGACTTTTACCAATTATTCTTAATACACATATCTAAACATATTTCACAGAGAATATCAAAACATTCTATTGAAACTATTCTTTCAAATTGGTTTATACTCCCCATCTCACTGTCAACTCCATCGTAGAGCCAAGGATCAAGACGTTAGACCTATAACAGGAATAGAACAAAACAAACACAACAAATACAATACACTCCTTCACATATCACTTAAGTTGTATAACTTCAATTCAAACCCTCAAAAAAATGAAATCCTCCCTCATGTTTTACACACATCTCTCCGTATGAGAGTAATGTAAAACAAAACTAAAACAATTGTAAAACAAAATTTCAACTAATCTAATCAAATTAAAATCACTAAACTGAAAAAAACTGCACAAAGAAAAATGATTTAACCCCTATTGTCATAGGAAAATAGACTTAAAGCAGCATACCCTTAGTTAAAAGCAATGCCCTTCACAGTGGTCCAAATTACAAATATGGCTAAGAAACATATTTACCAATTACACAAATTATTTTGAAAGCAGTATTACAAATGACCATACACTCATTATCCAAATGGTTTTCCCATGCGGGTGATCAAGCCACAACGGAAAGTCATCAGAAGGTCATAGGTCATACAAAACCCTTCAAAGCAGTGTTTTTCACTATATTAAACTTGCAAACAATAAATTAATAAATTTGCAAACAATAATCAACTAGTTCCCCCCCCCCCCCAAAAAAAATGTCCATGTTCCCAGAACATTCCTTTATCAAAAGAATTTGCGTGTGTAATGAAAAGTCAAAAAATAAAAACTCAAAACTAACAAAAAACTTCCAGGCCCCCTCCAATGTGGTAGTTTATGGCCTCAATTTCACTCACTCAGCCCAAGAGTATAGTCCCTGGAAACATTCCAGAGAGAGACAGTGAAATATCCATTTTCCCGGAGAAAACACAAAACACTTAGGTAGTATTAATTTACACTACATCGATTCAGAAACTCAAACGTGAACTGTAAACCAAACCTAATGATAATTCCACTGTATCTCAAATCATTAATCATAAGTTTTAATCACCATCAATGTATGATACAATGTTTAATTAAGTTAAATCAACTCCTAAAAAAACTTTTAATCAACAATCTAATAATTTCAACCTGTTGATATAAATTGAGTAAAAACCAATCCTGATTTTTTTTAAACAAATCTAAAATCTTTCAAAAGTTGGCGCTGTCTCATCAGCGTAAAAATCAAAACAAACTTATTATTTTTTTCCCACTCATATCCACAAAGCTTTCATTCCCCAAAACATATGAAATTATTTTGACTATTGCGGTAGCAACACTATAATTAAAATCTATGATACTCCCCCACTTAACATATTAGTTTAGTCTTCTGCCAACAGGCTCTCATACTACTCAATCCAGCAATCACGTTTAATGACCTGACATTGTTCCACATAATGGAAACATACTATAATGTTAGACTACATGAACTTTCCTGCTCAAATTAACTGGTGTTACTTAAACAATCAAACCAAGAATCAATAACCATCAGAATCTATTCTTACAATGTTTTATGATTCAGACATCCAGTCTCCCTTTCTCATAGCCTAATACAGTCCAAATAAACGCCACAAATCTATGATGCCCACCTAGCGAATCAGCTGCTAGAAATACAGATTTTTTTTTTACCTGAACAACGGTCAAAACAATTAGAGTAAGGTTATTGTATATTCAAACTAATAACGCAAATTTACAACAATCTACCTGCCTCCAGCAACTTACCCTGACAATTAGTAGCCAACATAGCAACTAACTCTCTTCCATACTTTCAGCTCAACTTACCCTATTCCTTTTTTCCCATTGGGCAAAAATATATAACCCCTCTCATTTCAACGTTTTTCCTTACCTCTATCGTAAGATTAAAACCCCAACTTTATAACTTCCTCTTCTCTTTGCTCTCCACACTTATGAAATGTATCCTATTTCTTTAAAAATAACACGCGCAGCGCCAAAATTATAACATGCGTCAGTCAATCTATAAGAATGAAAAACATTTCAGTAACCACTTTCTATTGCTATTCTCTCCCCGCTATCATTCAGAATTTCTTTAACTTAGGTAACTGTCTTCTCTATTGATACAGTAATTTAAATACGACTCAATTCTCAATTACATTATTCCAGCAGATCTGAACCACCAATGCTATGTGAAAAACTAAGTTTCTCCGCAAATAAACCCCATTTACAAGTAAAATCAAAATATGTCACTATCGGCAATTCCCAGAAGAATAATAGCCCAATTTTAATAGTGCAAACGTTACTCCAGCTATGATTGTCAAATTCCAAATGAATATATTAGCAATCAAAGAATAAAATTGACAGTTAATGACTCGGAAACAGATATGGCGCCTTTTAATAAAAGTAGATTATGTTTACTTATGCAACGTATTTCAATTACTTCACTACATCACATTAATCACGCAATGATAATTAGTTTGATGGAAAACCTTAGGCTTTGTACGACATTATAAATTACATCGAGATTCCCCCTTATTCTCTCTAACTTTATTCAGTTTATTCAATAAATCCCGCAACTTCTCTCATACTGGGAAGAAAAAATATAACATGTTCAGACCTTAAGGGCAGTTAAATTTCAAATGTTTCACCCAGACGGAGATAATCCAATATGCGTTTTATAGTTACATCGTTAGGGTAAGATAACCAAAAGTGGACACACTCTAATCAGTTTCTAGAGCTCAATTTCCCAGATTTTGTAGATTATTTTAATAGTGCTTAAAAACTTCATCTTTATCAAATTATCCATTTAAGATACCAACTCAAAACCTACGTACGTCTACGAATGAGTGGTTTAAATTGTATCTAATCATTCTCATCATTACTTTATCAAATCTCTAGTAATTGATTATACACACATACAATTTATCATAATTTCAAATAATTCACAGAATCCACATAAAACTTAAGAAATCTTAGGTACTCACACAGAACTTTAAGGATCACCCACACAGGATTGGTCAGATGTTCACACATAACTGGTCAGACGTCCACACAGAACATCAGAACATAAAAAGGTTTGCCCACACAGAGTCAACCTACCCCGCTCACACAGAACGGTCCGACAACTATTACCTAGTGATACCATAACAAAATAATCACACAGAGTCAACCCTACCCCACTCACACAGAACGGTCCGACAACTATTACCTAGTGATCCCATAACAAAATACTCACACAGAGTCAACCCTACCCCACTCACACAGAACGGTCCGACAACTATTACCTAGTGATCCCATAACAAAATACTCACACAGTCAACCCTACCCCACTCACACAGAACGGTCCGACAACTATTACCTAGTGATACCATAACAAAATAATCACACAGAGTCAACCCTACCCCACTCACACAGAACGGTCCGACAACTATTACCTAGTGATCCCATAACAAAATACTCACACAGAGTCACCCAGGGCATACCTGGCTAGCACATTTAAAATAATTGGAATTCACCACATCTGAGGGTCACTTAGACAATCACACAGATGCACAGAATGAGGTCCTTCTTCCAATAGGGCTTCACCAAGTGCCATGTTTCACCTAGAACACACAGTCCCCTGGCCCCTCACCCCGACAGACCTCACCAAATCCCTACTGTGATCAATTCAGTGTCAGGAGGGCTCTTGGTCACTCGCAACCGGACAGTGCAGAGTATCTTTTGAGTCCACAAAACTCCCAGATTACTCTCCTCTGACTCGGCCCTGCTTACGCCGCCAAGGTGCCTTCCTTACAAAGGAATTCACGCTCAGAGTATACGTAACAGGCATAATTTAAAAAACTCGACTTCAAATCTGTGTGTGGTTCGCTCACCTTTATCTTAAAAAAAAACTCAGTTCGAGATGTGGTATCCACTCGGCTCGCTTCCTCTTAGATCAAAGGTTGGTCCATCTGCTTCGTTCCTGAAGTGTGGTTTCCCTGAGATCCCAAGTTTGGGGGATCCCTCGTGCACGATTTATTTACCTAGATCGTCAGGAACGGTCACCGAGTGAAGATTCACATCCCCTCCTCGTCGCCAAATGTCGTGGAAATTTCCTCTATTTACCAAATCATGAGAGCAAACCACACACAAGTCAGAGTTAGTTACCAAAGCCATATTTAATTATATGAGCTCTATCACAACCCTGTGACTCTCAGATCAATTCAGTGTCTATCAATGAATTCTCTGAGAGTCCCTTCCACATTGCAACTGAGATCCTTTAATAGCAAAAAACACACATAGTCAGACAGCATAGACATAATAAATCGTTCAGCTTTGTCTCCTAAACTATGTTATTTTCTCAAACTCAGAACCATAAACCAATCCTCCATATCAACAGGCATATATCAAATCCATCCTATCTTGACCAATTCACAGAGACACCCTGACTGGCACACAGACATTGTGGAGTCAAGAGATACACGCTTGACCTCTCCTCTCTCTCCGGCCCAAGCAACTTAGTCTTGACATAGAACAGATACTGCAACCCCGCCACAGTATTATACAAAAATAACATTCTGATGAGAAGTAACTTACAAACATATGATGAATATAAAACATCTTACCTATGTTACCAACCAATTCTGATTATTCCCCCACACTCAACATCAACTTTCCAATAGGTGTGGAGTGTTCCCAAGGGGTCCAGTCTCAGTCCTGACTTTAAAACTTCTTGAAAATGTTAGACAAGGTTTGTCTATTGCTGTCAATCCGTGATTCCCAACCAAATTGAATGAGCTCGAGTAACAATTGATATATGTTGCCCTAAGAGTTGTGCAGAGAGTTGGTAGAGTTATATATAAAAAATAAAAAAAAGATTTACAGTTGTAATTGCTGACAAAGGTGCTTCCACCAAGTATAAACTCTGGGGTGTGAAGACATACACCATCTCTTTCACTTTTAAAAAGTGCAGCAGGTTGTGTAGATCTGTAGGATTTATTTTTTATTTTTATGTAATCCCATTTTAGGTTTAGAATGTGACAACTGTGAATGCGGTGTGTAGACTTTCAACTAGGCACTGTATAAATAACTATATCAATTATAATAAACATTTATTGTTTTCTGTGTGTTTGTGTGCGTGTGTACAGGCTTGTCGGAATGGCTTTGTCCAGCATCTGGAGCATCTGCTGTTCTACGGGGCGGACATGAGCGCACAGAACGCCTCAGGGAACACAGCGCTGCACATCTGTGCTCTCTACAACCAGGTGAGCTGTGTGTGTGTGTGTGTGTGTGTGTGTGTGTGTGTGTGTGTGTGTACAAGTGTAACTGCCAATTCTTCTACCTGGTTTGATTGTGTAGGCCTGGAGGTCTCCCTGATGTCTCTCTGTTAACCTGTACTACTTGTGTTCAAGTCTGTAAGTGTCTGAGTGAATTAACTGAACCCGCCACCACTCGTTACTGACCTTACACACATACACACACCTCTGCTTCTCGTTCCGTTCATATGAGATGTAAGTAAATCCAGAATGAAATGGCAGTTATTTTGGTTAACATCATGCCTTTCCACAATTAAGAGAAATTGGAGGAGAGGATCACGAGTAAAGGTGGAGAATGAGTGACAAGGGGTTTAGTCTGTCTCTCATTCCCACCACACAGCTCTCCTCCTAGTCTAGACTCAATTAGA